>NW_019942726.1:72135-351183 GCF_002910315.2 Salvelinus sp. IW2-2015 | reverse complement strand
TATTAATTAACAAAAAGTTCGATCTGAATTTGCAAATAATCAGGAATGATTCGCCAGGAAGGTGGATCCGTTTGAATATGAAAGTGGACGAAAAAGAGATTTGGCTCATTAATCTATATGGTCCAAATCAGGATGATCCACACTTCTTCGAAAACATTTATACCAATTTATTGAACTTACAGGCAACAATGATCTAATCATTATGGTAGGAGACTATAACACAGTGCTAAGTACCTCAATGGACCGTAAAGGTAATCACTCTACAAACTATCATCACCGTGCCCTTAAGGAAATCACAAATATTATGGACACATTAGAAATAGTGGATATTTGGAGACTAAAAAACCCATACCTAGTGAGATATACATGAAGGAGACTTAATCAAGCTAGTCGTCTTGACTACTTTCTTGTCTCTTTCATCAAAGGTTAAAAAAGTTTTAATTTAATAGGAGACAGAATGCGATTGGATCATCATCTAATTGGACTACACATAACTCTTATAGATTTTCACATGGACGGGGATATTGGAAATTTAATCAAAGTTTACTGGAGGACAACTTATTTTTAACTAAGACAAAATAATTTATAACTGACTTTTTCCAGTATAATATAGGTTCAGCAAATTGTTATTGTTTGGGATACCTTTAAATGAACCTTCAGGGGTCATTTAATTCAATATTCATCAATAAAAAAGCAGTTTCTGGCTAAAGAAACAAGACTGACAAGGGAAATCCATGAACTAATAGTACAGGTAGATAGCAATAAAAACGATACTACAGAGATACAAAATAAGTTAGAGGAAAAACAAAAAGAACTTGAGGAACTTATTCAAGAACGATCTAATCTAATCTATTACAAAAATAAAGCAAACTGGATGGAATATGGAGAAAAATGCACAAAATTCTTTCTGAATCTCTAATACAGGAACGCTAACAAAAAGAATTAGCAGAAACTAGTTACTGAAGACGGAGTCATCTATGATTCTCCGAATGATATTTTTAAAGAGGAAGCTAATTATTTTAGGCAGATGTTCTCTTTTCCGTCTCATCCTCTCCCACTGAATGAAGATTACGGCAAGGAATTCTTTCCAACTAATATAAAAAATTGAAAATTAACAAATGTACAGAAAGATCAGTGCGAAGGCCAAATTACAGAGGAAGAACTTTTTGAGGCTATTAAATCCTTTCAGTCTGGAAAAACCCCAGGGCTTGATGGCATACCGGTAGAGGTATATCAAGTATTTTTTGATATACTCAAAGCTCCATTGTTAGATTGTTTTAACTACTCCTATATAAATGGTAGTCTGTCAGGTACTCAGCAGGAAGGTCTGATTTCTCTATTATTAAAACAAGACGCAGATGGCAAATATAAAGACCCGGTCTATCTAAAAAAAACTGGAGGCCCCTTACACGTCAATGTTGTGATGCAAAATAGCAAAATGCATAGCACTCAGAATTAAACAGGTTTTTTACACGGACAATACATTGGAGATAATATACGACAACTACTAGAAATAATAGAACATCATGAAACATATAAGAAGACAGAAATGGTATTTATAGCGGATTTTGAAAAGGCATTTGATAAAATAAGACTGAATTTTATTTATAAATGCCTGGATGTTTTTCAATTTCGGTAATTCTCTTATAAAATGGGTAAACATAATGAATAGCAACCCCAGGTGTAAAATAGTAAATAACGGCTACTTCTCAGAGAGTCTTGAATTGTCAAGAGGAGTTAAACAAGGGTATCCGCTGTCATCATATCTATTCGTTATGGCCATCGAAATGCTAGCTATTAAAATCAGATCCAATAACGACATTAGAGGATTAGAAATCCAAGGATTAAAAACAAAGGTGCCCATGTATGCCGATGACTCAAGTTTTATGTAAAGTCCRCAAGCTAGATCCCTGCAATGTCTCATTAAAGATCCAGATAACTTTTCTGTACTCTCTGGACTAAAACCTAATTATGATAAGTGTACAATATTACGTATTGGATCCTTAAAAAATACAACTTTTACATTACCTTGCAGCTTACCTATAAAATGGGCTGATGGTGAAGTAGACGTACTCGGAATTCATATCACAAAATATATAAATAAGCTCTCCACAATGAATTTCAATAGAAAACTTGTAAAAATAGACAAGATCCTGCAACCATGGAGAGGTAAATACCTGTCTATTTATGGAAAAAATGCCCTGATTAACTCCGTAGTCATATCTCAGTTTACTCACTTACTTATGGCGCTRCCTACTCCTGATGATTCATCTTTCAAATGAGCAAAAAATATTTTGCTTTATTTGGGACGCTTAACCAGACAAAATGAAAAGAGCCTATCTATATAATGAATATGAATTGGGTGGGTTGAGATTATTAAATATAAAAGCACTAAACATCTCTCTAAAAGATTCACTCAATCAAAAGTTTATTTGAACCCTAAATGGTTCTCAAGTAGATTAATAAGAAAAGCTCATCCATTGTTTAAAAATGGCCTTTAAGCCTTTGTGCAGATTGCCATGTCTCATTTTCAATTAATTGAAAATTATACTTTTTTCAAAGTATCTGTCTTTTTCAAACAAGCATTGCAGAGCTGGATACATTTTCAATTTCATCCCCCTGAAAAGATAGAACAAATATTAAAACAAATATTATGGCTGAACTCAAATGTGCTGGTTGATAAAATACCTGTATTTATGGGAAAGATGATTTGAATAAGGGTATTTGTTCTTATTGTTTTTATTGTAATTGTAATGGTAGAGTTATGTCCTTCATGGAGTTATCAGAATTGTACGGGAAGGTTCTCAATCCAAGAGTAACACCAATTGATTACAAGCATTGCCCCAAAAATGGAGAGGCAGGTGCAAGCGGGGGAGAGGGGACTGGTCTGTCTGCCCAATATAAAGATCAAAACTGGGGAGGAATAAAAATAGCATAATAGGAAAGTATACCCAGTTTCATTTGAGGACCAATGTTTGACAACTGTGCCATACAGATGTGCAAAATAGTTGGGAAGAGATGTTTGAGTACCGATTCCATGGTACAGGGTGATGAGTTTATATATAAAACAACGCAAGATTCAAGACTTCGTGCTTTTCAGCTAAATTATTATATGTTCGAATATGTTGATATTTGGGGAATAAAATCATCGAGCCCTGCAGATTTTGTTGTGGAGGATACAGAATCAATAGACCATTTATTTTGGTATTGCCCTCAGGTAGCCTGTTTCTGGTGCTCAGGTTCAGGAATGGCTGAAAATGCATAGCATTGATACTAAAATTGACCTAGAAATAGTACTGTTAGGAGATCTGGAGAGACCGGGTAGTCAATTACTAATATACTAATCTCTTAGTAAAAGTATTTTCTTCAACCACCAATCTGTAGATTCTATCTTTAGAAGATTGAAATTGTACGTTAAACATCATAGCATAGTTGAAAGATATGTTGTTGCTGGTGGCCAGCAGAGACAGATGGGATGGGCTGAGGAAGAAGCTGAGGGTTGGTATGTGGAATTGGAGACAAGTGGGAGTGGAGTTGCTGGTGAGAGAAGAATGATGGTCAAAAGATAAGGGAAAAAAGGTCAAATAAAACATAAAAGAAGTACATTTGAATGACACTAATGGCAGTGTTTTTACAACTAATGCCAGGTTTGGCCTGAGCTGATGCCCGTCAGGTGTATGTACACATGCATATACACACACTCTCATTCAAATAAACACATACAAGAACACACACATACATGTAATAGTGCCAGACATGCACACAAACATATAAAGTAGGCATTGCTGTTATGATTTCAGTTGTCCTTGATGTCCTTTTTTTAAATGTATTATTTAGTTAAAAAAAAATGTCATTGTTGTTTGCTGTTTTCTTCTGTCTTTTCCTTTTTTCTCTTTAGTTCATTCTCTTGGTTGTTGGTGCATTGGGAGGTTCTCGTGGGGAATGGAATTAATTGTATTTTTTATTGTATTTTTATTATTTTCTTCCGGGGGGGACTGTGGGCGGGGTCACGAATGGTTGAGGGACAGCTATTGGGGAACTGTGGGGAGGGTTCGGGTTGGAGGGTTCGGGTTTCACAAGATTGTGATCATGAAAAAGGAAACAGTGTCAGTGATGGTTGTTTAGCAGTCTAATGGCCTTGAGATAGAAGCTGTTTTTCAGCCCAGCTTTGATGCACCTGTACTGATCTCGCCTTCTGGATGATAGCGGGGTGAACAGGCAGTGGCTGGTGTTGTCCTTGATGATCTTTTTGGCCTTCCTGGAGGGCAGGCAGTTTGCCCCCGGTGATGCGTTGTGCAGACCGCACTACCCTCTAGAGAGCCTTGCGGTTGAGCGGGGTGAAATTGCTGTACCAGGCGGTGATACAGCCCGACAGGATGCTCTCGATTGTGCATCTGTAAAAGTTTGTGAGTGTTTTAGATGACAAGCCAAATTTCTTCAGCCTCCTGAGGTTGAAGAGGCGCTGTTGCGCCTTCTTCACAATGCTGTTTGTGTGGGTGGACCATTTCAGTTTGTCCGTGATGTGTACGCYGAGGAACTTAAAACTTTCCACCTTCTCCACTACTGTCCAATCGATGTGGATGGGGGGGTGCTCCCTCTKCTGTTTACTGAAATCCACGATCATCTGCTTTGTTTTGTTGACATTGAGTGRGAGGTTATTTYCCTGACACCACACTCTGAGGGCCCATCGTTGTTGGTAACCAGGCCTASCACTGTAGTGTCATCTGCAAACTTGATGATTGAGTTGGAAGTGTGCATGGCCACGCAGTCATGGGTGAACAGGGAGTACAGGAGAGGGCTGAGAACGCACTCTTGTGGGGCCCAATGTTGAGCATCAGCGGGGTAGAGATGTTGTTTCCTACCACCTGGGGGCGGCCCGTCAGAAAGTCCAGGACCCAGTTGCACAGGGCAGGGTCGAGACCTAGGGTCTCGAGCTTAATGACGAGTTTGGAGGGTACTATGGTGTTAAATGCTGATCTGTAGTCAATGAACAGCATTCATACATAGGTATTCCTCTTGTCCAGATGGGATAGGGCAGTCTGCAGTGTGGTGGCGATTGCATCGTCAGTGGACCTATTGGGGCGGTAAGCAAATTGGAGTGGGTCTAGGGTATCAGCTAGGGTGGAGGTGATATGGTCCTTGACTAGTCTCTCTCTGATAGTTTTCCTGGGAGGTTTTATTAACCGTCTGAAAACGGAAATTATAAGTTATTTGAAGGTAATTAAATAACATTCTGAGAACATCTTTCAATAAAACTGCTAGCTTAGTTTTGGTTAGCTGTTTTGAACTTCAAGGACAAATAGGACACATGGAATTTCCTATCCTTAGGCATTAATCGTGCAAACACATACATTTTTTATGTGGCACAGCATCAGTGAGATTCAAACCTGTAATATTTTCTTATCTATCCATGGAATTAGTCCTATGTGCCACCAGGATGGAGCTAGCATGCCATGTTTTTTAACTCATACAAAGCTGTTCATTTTAGTCTATTCAAACAGACCCCATTTCAAAGGAAACAAGCACTCATTAAGATCAGGTGTGGCCAATTAGTGGGCGCGGCCAACACACCTGAACACACTTAACAAGATAGGGGATATAGAGAGTTTTGTTGATGCTGACGACGGAACGTATACAGTATGTTTTTAAATAACATTCTTAGAACGTTTCCTTGTGGTTTTTATGGAAAGTTTTCTTATATTTCTCGGAACAATTTGAGAACGTGACTTTAAATAGAACCATGAGGAAACCTGTTGGAAACGTTATGCTGAAGTACTGAAATTCCCACAGAAGAACGTTGTTTCTTAACGTTCTCGGAACAATGTGAGAACATGACTTTAATATAGAACCATGGTGAAACCTGTAAAAAACGAAGKACTGAAATTCTCACAGAAGATTGTTGTTTCTTAGCGTTCTCTGAACTATTCGAGAAMATTTCCAATGTAAAACCAGTTGGAGAACGTCCCTAGAACATTACCAACATTTAAATGAAATGTAACCATGTTTGAMCTATCAGGAAATGTTCTTTTAAAGCAATGAAATACCAACAAAATCATGTATTTTTCTCAAGTTCTATAAATGTGCTGAGAAWGTTCCAAAGCCAAGAAACTATCGTGCACCATTCCCAGAAAGTTGTGGGTAAGGTTGTATGCAAAATAACYATAGAACAACCACACTCTAACCTAGCTCTAAGAAACATATGGTTCTAAGAACGTTATGTGCTAGCTGGGGGTCTTTTGATGCTGCTGTTACTTGCTTCAAAATACGTTCTTCTTAGCTTTGATTAATGGTGTTGTTGTGGCGTCTGTTTTACAGATTTGTTTGATATCACACTTGAAAGTTCCTTTCTTGCACTAAGGCAACTACCCATGTGCCATGCCTCTGGAAGTGCCTTCTTCTCGGCTGCTTAGGGCTCGGATACAGCCATCTGTATCTGTCATCATCCATAAAGCAGAGGAATTCATAASAAGAGAGAGAGAAATACAGTGCTGGTCTGTGTGTTTCTGCCTTCCTGGCTGTGCTCAATGGCTCTTAACTTGAGAGTTATTTTATTGGTAGTGTATTTACTTGTTGTTGTGTTCTCTCTCTCCTGCTGAGTAGGTGGCCATGTTATCGGCAAACAGGGACAAACCAATCATCTGTAGACTCACGTTGGCTGAGCCTGTGCTGCCTGGTCCCTCCATGGGGGGTTGACTTTGTTTTGTGAACCACACCAGCATTGTGTGTTACTGCTCTAACCTCCTCTCCTTTGCCACCTCCCCCCCGCCACCCCTGCCTGCTATCGATGGTCTGACTCATGCCTCTGTCTGTCACCCAGCTGTGCAACACGAGGCGAGCAACCTGACTGACCTGCTTTATCCAGCAGCACGTGGCTGGCCWCACTCACTGACACCTCATCTATTCCGGCCCATTTCCACGTGAAGCTCCCCAGTCCCCTCTCCCACTGCTGCTCCATCCGTACCCACCCACAGCCCACTGCCTGTACTGAGCTCATAACCTGGGCCACTCATCCATGCTAAAGAGGGATTTACACCCAGGGCAGGCCAGACATGGCGGGCAGGCAACATCATGTCAGACCTGGTCTGTTGTGGCCTGTGGTGGATCTGGATCATATACCTCCAAGATTCCAGGAGGGTTAGAWTGTGAGTCACGGGCGGGGGCGGGGTGAAAAGAGAAAGGAGAGCAGTCATGGCAGGGGGATTTGATGCTGTTGTTGAAAAGTGGTTGAAACACACTGTGTCGGGATGTTGTGATGTGAATCGCTGAGTTTTCAATCATAGAGYGGCCCTAATCCTCTCCAGGATAAGAGCTGAGAGATTCAACTGACAAGTGGCGGGTAATGGCCAAGTTAGAGAGACGACTGGCTGGGAATGCGCATCATGTGATTCTCTCATACAGTTGTTCAGCAATAAAGTTGTTCTACACATTTGATCTCAATGTTCCTCCTCCTTGTTTTTCTCATAGTTCTCTTTTTCTCATCCTCTTGTATCTCTCCTCCACATGGTGGAAAAACCTTTAATACAACATTGTGTTCTAATCCAACACCCCCTCATAGTGTATACAGGAAGCTGTGTGGTCAATGTTTCTAAAAAAATAGTGTCCCCAGGGCCAGCTCTAATCTTTTGTGCCCCCAAAGAGAAACGTTACATTTTTTAAGTTCATTTCCTGCTGTTCTACACATTTTGCTATGGGGCGGAGAGAATGAGAATGATGGTGCAATTTTAGAACTAATTTCCTGCAATTCTACCAATTTTGCTATGGGGTGGAGAGAATTTCTTTTCAGTTTTGATGCTAATTTCCTGYACTACACTTTGCCATGACTTATGTCATCTTAATAATATCTGGGTAAAAGTGACGAACAAAATCAATGGGGGCCCCCTGGTGGTCAGGGCCCCTGGGCACAGTATTTGGCCATGATTACTACAAGTTTAGATAACTGGCTAGACTATCTAACCAATCTAAAAAWTGTTAGCTGACATGGCTAATTGAGTGACTGTCAGTGACAAAACAAGAGAAAAACTGCTGATGCACAACCAAATTTCCTAACGTGCACCTTGTGTATTCTACTATTCTATACTGAACAAAAATGTAAATGCAACATGTAAAGTGTTGGCCCATGTTTCATGATCTAAAATAAAAGATCCCCGAAATGTTCCATATGCACAAACAGCTTATTTCTTTCAAATATTGTGCAMTGCAGGAATGTCCACCAGAGCTGTTGCCAGATAATTGAATGTTMATTTCTCTACCATAAGCCGCCTCCAACGTTGTTTTAGAGAATTTGGCAGTATATCCAACCGGCTTCACACCCGCAGACCACGTGTAACCATGCCAGCCCAGGACCTCCATATCCGGCTTCTTCACCTGCGGGATCGTCTGAGACCACCCACCTGGATAGCTCTGTCTGTAATAAAGCCCTTTTATGGGGAAAAAATTATTCTGATTGGCTGGGCCTGGCTCCCAAGTGGGTGGGCCTATTCCCTCCCAGGCCCACCCATGGCTGCACCCCTGCCCAGTCATGTGAAATCCATAGATTAGKACCTAACACATTTATTTCAGTTGACTGATTTCCTTATATGAACTGTAAGTCAGTAACATCGTTGAAATTGTAAATTGTAAATTGTTGAAATTGTTCCATGTTGTGTTTATTATTATATTTTTTTTTCAGTATAACGCTCAACAGTAAGTTTATACCCTGATTGAGTTCTCCAAAATATATATATTATAATTTTTTGGGATGGGGGCCCCCTAGAGGCCGGGGGCCCTAAGCAACAGCTTATGTCGCTTATGCCTGGAGCCAGCCCTGAGTGTCCGACCGAGTACATTTTCTGCTGATTTCCCTTAACACAGCACTTTTTCCTGATTTATCTGTATCTTTGAGCCCTGTGGAAGTCTCTCTCTCTCTCTCTCTCTCTCTCTCTCTTCTCTTCTTCTTACTCTACTCTACTCCACTCTCACTCTCTTGAGACCACAGACCTGCCTGCTGCTTGGCTGCCACAAACTCTCTGATGTGAACATCACCAGTCCCATCATTTCCCTCATTCTCTACCCCTTTATGAGCTACTACTGCTGCTGTGAGATTTGCAATGATGGTAAAAGTCTGTCTGCGACACATTAAACACCAATGTCTGCTGGACTGTGGGTATGCATACAACTTTGATTTTGAACCACCCTCCTTATGCGCTGAGATTCAAACTGGGTATTGTTCCTTGTTTTTAGATGCTGACTCAACATTCTGAACATGATTCTGTATGTGTGTGTGGGTGGGGGGGGGGGGGTTTACCTGGACATAGGATCAAATCATGCCATGCAACCCTTTGTAAAATAGCATAATATTGCTTTCACCTGTGCACAGGTATTTTATTTGACATATTAGCTTTTTTTCTAGTTAATACCCTGTTACCCAAATATATATCTTGTAGACACTCTATGGAATTAATTTAAACGTCAAAGCAAATGTTACTTTTGGTTATTGAATAATGAATATGATGTCTGAGTGCTAATTTCCGCACTGGTTGGAGCTGAGCTTCGTTCCTATATTACTGGTGTAATAGCTCAGACTGTCCAGTTGATGGTGCTGTAGGGTAAGACTTGGCTCCACTATGTTACTGCAGCCTCAGACACACAGGTTGTACAGAACAGATGTTGTTTGACAACAAAAGACGGTTGGATAAGGATAAGCCGTGATTTCTTGCTTGACGTCCTCCCACGGCCCATATCCTGGAAGAGATTATTCTGATTTCTGTGTGTGTACATATATATGTGTGCGGTGCTTGCTTGCGCTTTTGCGCGTGTATTTCGCGGGTGCGCGTGCTTTCCAGCCTGCATGCGTGTGTATTTGGTAGGGGGTTTGCGTTAATAAAAATGGCTCTGTTTGGAACCTCAATAATGATCATTCGCTGTGTATACAATGAGACAAGCCCACAGAATGGCATCCAATCGGCTGTATTGAATGRGAATGAAAAGCTGTTCATGCTGTAGAATGAGCTGAGGGACGATCTAACTGGGAGATCGGACCAACCAGTTAAGCCCAAGGCTTTGGATGCAATTTAAACCTGACACTGAAGGGCACTACCGTCATTGATGTGGCGTTGAGCTGTGAAAAGGCCCTACAGAGCTCATCAAGAAATATCCTTGTTTGCTCGATCCACGTGCCTGTTGTTGCATACCATACGTGGCTGTACCTTATTGAAAATGCGTAGACGCTCATACAGTATAAAGCATCTCCCAATGACAGTAGAGTAGAGCACCTTTGTTTGTGTGATGAGGGGCCGTGCGTGTCCTCTCGTGTTGCACTGACACAGTTGTCATGGTGACTGGGTGATCACAGTGGCGCAGGCAGAGTCAGCTGGGGGCGGGACACCCCCAGCCACGGTCCCGTCTGCCTGATCCCCAGAATGCCCTTAGCCCCCGTCAGAGGAACGTCCGTCTGTTTCTTCTGTGGGYGGTGGTGGGGAGAAAACAACAGGTCTCCGTTTAGAGTGTGTGGCTACTGCCGTGAGCTGGCCATATGGTGCCGCTATTAAGCTCCCTCTGCAGAGAGCTGAACCAGGCTTGCAGGCAGACAGGTCGACACCAGCTCAGTCACAACACTTATTGGAGAGAGTAGGAGCAGCTAGGAGGGGGCTGTCTATTGTTCCTTTTTTACTGTTGCTATAACTACTCTCTCTCCTCTCTGTCTGTCTCTGTGTCTCTCTCCTCTCTGTCTGTCTCTGTGTCTCTCTCTGTCTCTCCTCTCTGTATGTCTCTGTGTCTCTCTCTGTCTCTCCTCTCTGTTGTCTCTATGTCTCGCTCTGTCTCTCTCTCTGTTGTCCTCTGTGTCTCTCTCTGTCTCTCCTCTCTGTCTGTCTCTGTGTCTCTCTCTGTCTCTCCTCTCTGTCTGTCTCTGTCTCTCTGTCTCTGTGTCTCTCTGTTCTCATCTCTGTCTGTCTCTGTGTCTCTCTCTGTCTGTCCTCTCTGTCTGTCTCTGTTTGTCTCTGCTCTCTGTCTGTCTCTGTGTCTCTGTCTCTCCTCTCTGTCTGTCTCTCTCTCTGTCTCTCCTCTCTGTCTGTCTCTGTGTCTCTCTCTGTCTCTCCTCTCTGTCTGTCTCTGTGTCTATCTCTGTCTCTGCTCTCTGTCTGTCTCTGTGTCTGTCTGTCTCTTGTGTCTCTGTCTGTCTCTGTGTCTCTCTCTCTCTGTCTCTTCTCTCTGTCTGTCTCTGTGTCTGTCTGTCTCTGTGTCGCTCTCTGTCTCTCTTCTCTGTCTGTCTCTGTGTCTCTCTCTGTTGTCCTCTCTGTCTGTCTCTGTCTCTGTGTCTCTCTCTCTCTCTGTCTCTGTGTCTCTGTCGGTCTCTGTGTCTCTCTCTGTTTCTCTCTCTCTCTTTGTCTCTCCTCGCTGTTTGTCTCTGTGTCTCTCTCTGTTTGTCTCTGTGTCTCTGTCTGTCTCCGTGTCTCTGTCTGTCTCTGTGTGTGTCTCACTCTCTCTCAACAGTGGGGATATAACCACTATATTGTAGATGTAGATCCTAATTTGATCCAAAACATCTCAAGTAAGTTCCTGTCCTTTATGCTTGAGTCCCCAGGGACTTAGTGATGAGAACATTTCCCAGCGTGCTCTTCCAGGCAGTACAGTACCACCACCATTCCCCTCTGGTCGGGATCCTGATTGAATATTTGGACAGCTTAGCCTGGCGCGGTGCTCTGTAGAATCATCGAGTAAAAGGGAATTACAGAATAGGAAAGATTAAATCCTGTTCTGTTTCGGCTCAGACAGGATGTGCACATGTTCTATTTGGGAGGTTCAGTCTTCTGTGCTGCAGCTGGAGAGGGGTCGAAGTGTCTGCTGTCCAGGGGCGGTGTCTCAAATCACACCACATCTATGACAGTGGTAKTGAACCTGTGGCAGTGATGTCTATCACCTCTGAACAGGTTTCGGGGGATCCAGGAGGACTAGTTAGTAAATGCTTCGTGCCAGACAGACACAGGCAGCTCCCTATAGCTTTGTCTGTCTGGCACGAAGCATTTACTAACTAGTCCTCCTCGATCCCCCGAATCCTGTTCAGAGGTGATAGACATCACTGCCACAGGTTCACTACCACTGTCATAGATGTGGTGTGATTTGAGACACCGCCCACGGACAGTAAAGGAACTGGGGAGGTTTTTTTGCAGGGTGCACAGCTGATGGAGGGAAGGTTTTCATTAGAGATCAAATGCCGTGTATCAAGTCCTCCTGGCCTTTTGATAAACACCCGTCTGATGACGTCCGGTCTACTGCCAGTCCTTGCAGCGTGTGTGTTCTTTCACAGAGAGGGTGTCCTTTAGTCAGAGAATGATCAAAAAACTGTTGAATCAAAAAGTTAAGTCATGCAGTTCAATTGTCCCGGTTCGTCTGCTGGTGGCCTCACTTGCCTTCATTTCCTTTCTTGGTCGTCTATGAGTTGACCGAATAGGGGAAGCGTGAACCTGCTTATTTTATTTGGAGTCAATCTGTCACAAGCCGTCATGTAATTTTGATTGATTGCCGAGTCAGTTGCTTACTAGGTACCGCACGTCATTGCGAATGTGACTGGAAGGAAGCGGTGGAGGGGTATAATGAGGCGTGGAGGCGACGTAACCAGGACGGCCGCTGTTTATGAGCTGAAACCCATATCAGCTTCATTGACGAAATAGAGCCGGAGATCTTTGCCTGAAATGTATTGCTGCCTTTAAGTAATCTTTCACCAGTTTTTTTTTTTTCAACTGCCTTGCTTTTCTAATTTTTGTGCACAACAGGAAGTGTGTGTCACTTTCCTATGAATTCATTAAGGTGACACGGAGACCTTTGAGTTCGGGGGGGGGTTTTCTAAAGGATTAGGCTTTGGCTATTGATTTCTCGGCTCGCGTTGAATAAGAAATGAAGAGAACAAAGGGTAGGGTAGGAAAACATGAACGAAGCGTAGGACTGGACGGGTCACGCTGGGCGGAAGTGACAGCTGTCGATAAATCAGATGTATTGACGATGAATGTCACGTCTGGCGTGTCACGCCACCCAGTGAGCGATTTCCGAGATTAGAGAGCGCACGAGGACCGTGGGACAGGTCACTCTGTCATCATCTGATCCGGATGGATCACAGATACAGTAGATGTCCTCTGTCATAGGATCAGTGTACAGGACTAGGCTGTAGGGAAAATACATATCCGTTTAGCCATGCATCAGAAATGTGTGCTGGTATTATGACTTGGTATGGTCATAAATAATGTCTGAATTATTTTACATTTTATCTTCTTGATTTAGTGTCCAACATGTAGGCCTACACAGAACTGTGTTTCACAGCGATATCAAACCAATGTGCCATGTTATTGTATGTTATATGTGATTCTGTAGCTGTTGTTGTTTGTGGTTTTATGGATCCCAGCCCAGGACTAAAATAAGGATTGTAACTGGGGACTAGTGTGAGGACTAGGTTTAAAATAAATGTGACAATTTAAAAAAAATTATCTGACATCATCATTTACAAGCATTCTGACTGTGGCTGACTTTCCTCAGACAGAGAGAGACACAGATCCACAAAGAATTCGAAAACAAATCCAATTTTGATAAACTCCCATATCTACTGGGTGAAATTCCACAGTGTGCCATCACAGCAGCAAGATTTGTGACCTGTTGCCACAAGAAAAGGGCAACCAGTGAAGAACAAACACCACTGTAAATACAACCCATATTTATGTTTATTTATTTTAACTTGTGTGCTTTAACCATTTGTACATTGTTACAACACTGGCATAATAATAATATGACATTTGTAGACTGTCTTTATTGTTTGAAACTTCTGTTGTGTATGTTTACTGTTCTTTTTATTGTTTATTTGACTTTTGTATATTACCTACTCACTTGCTTGGCAATGTTAACACATGTTTCCCATGCCAATAAGCCCCTTGAATTGAATTGAATTGAGAGACAGAGAGAGACAGAGAGAGAGAGAGAGAGAGAGAGAGAGAGAGAGAGAGAGAGAGAGAGAGAGAGAGAGAGAGAGAGAGAGAGAGAGAGAGAGAGAGAGAGAGAGAGAGGAGAAGAGAGAAGAGAGAGAGACAGAGAGAGAGACAGAGGAGAGACAGAGGAAGAGAGAGAGAGAGAGAGATAGAGAGGTGCAGTAGTCATCATGTTTTAAGAAGGACTATTAGATTATCCTCCTGCAGGCTGCTTTTAATCCGCTCTCCCCCAGCCTGCCTTTATCTTGTCTTCTCTCTCTCTCTCTCTCTCTCTCTCTCTCTCTCTCTCTCTCTCTCTCTCTCTCTCTCTCTCTCTCTCTCTCTCTCTCTCTTCTCTCTTCTTCTTTTCTCTCTCTCTCCTCTCTTCTCTCTCAGTCCATCTCATTCTGTCTGTTTCTGCAATCTGCATTATTATGGAAAATTCTAGGATTCTCACTAAATCCATTTTCCATCCTGTGAGTGTGTGACCTATATTTTGTTCACCGTGCATTTCTCTCTCCTCCACCCTCTCTCCACCCTCTCCTTCCTGTCTTCTATTTAACTCTACCTTGCAGCTCCAAACCCCCTGCCTAAAATAGACGAGTTGGCTCTCTTCCAAACAGCAGTTTGTGGAGAAGATCGAGGTGTCTGAGCCGACAGGGGCTTGACGGAACTGATTTTCTAAATAATTCCCCTCTCGTGGCTAATTCAGACAATGCTACTGCTATAAGAACATTCTCCATAAGGCAACCTCTGAAACCTCACTACCCGAGGAGAAAACATCACCAATCGAACCCACAAAATCATGCCCTCATGATTCGCCTTTTCATTTTTCTTCTTCAAAATAGGTCTTTGCCTGCAACTTTCGATACTTAACAGTCGYGTTCCCCAGGAATTCAGGAGGCAGTTTTGACAGTTCTGGAGTCGGCGAGGTCTTGTTGTAAACACAATTTTTCTCTACRGTACAGTGACTCTGTAAGCTGATTCCAGGTCAGTAGTTCAGATCCAGAGCTGGCCTATCAGGAGTGGTTATTTCATTTGGAGCTGGCAGGGTCCTTTTTACCACAGGACTTGCAGGTTCTCCTGCTCCAGGCGAACGTGTCCCTCTGCACCTCTTCACCGTGGCTGCTGGCCAGATCGGCGTATGGCTCAATCCTATTTGCTATGAATTCAATTAGGCCACCCAGAGCCCACCACTTTGTGCGCTGCATTTGTAATCACGGATGTGTGTTGTTTAAGAAGAGGAACTCTCCTTTCTTTTCTAGTCTACTCCATTAGTGCTGCATATGGTTAGTCTGGATCACGAGTCTCGCTGTGTTTTATGTAGTGATCTCTCGACTCTCTTTACTCCCCGTGCTTTGTGTCCCTCTGTAGGGACTGTGAGGTCATTAAGACCTGCGTGACGTTTTCTGTTCCCATAGATGCGGAGTGCTCCAGTGCGTAAGGGCAGGATGGATGGCTAGTAACCATAGCACTGCACAACTAGGCCCGTGGAGCTGTGGAGCTCGCTACCTCTCCTGGGTGAACAGAGCACACTGACCGAGGTGGCGGCACTGGGCTTGATGTGATTGGAGGAGGGTTATGGGGAGACGGAGAGAGAGACGGGGGATGGGAGAGAGGGAACACAACACATCAGAGGAGTATTCCCCATAAGCCACTGCAGCAGCAGCCAGGAGCCAGGTGGGCACAGGGGGCAGGTTGAACGTCAGAGCCGATTCGGAGGCAGACCCTGGCCATGTTCTCTGTGGAGGACAGCCCTGCGTGTTCCAATCAGGCTCCTTCCCCAGGTCATGCATCTACGACGGCATCCACAAGAGCGATTGTGTGTTATAATTAGGTGATTATTGTCTGTGTGGTTTTCGATGAGGGGCGCTGTGGTTCTCACAGCTTAGAAGCAGGTGTCCTATTATGAGAGGAGGGATGCTAATGCAAGTGTTGTGCTGGAATACTCTGCAATATGCACTCCCAATGACCGATGTAATGATTATTCTGAGATCACACTTCTGTGTGTGTACACAGTGTGCGCAAACGCGAACGCGCTCACAACAGCTCAGCCGCGAAGTGGTAGGCCGCAGAAGCCCTCAGAGCGGGACCGCCGATGGCTGAAGCGCGTAGCATGTAAAAATGGCCTGTCCTCGGTTGCAACACTCACTACCGAGTTCCAAACTGCATCTGGAAGCAAGTTCAGCACAATAACTGTTTGTCAGRAGCTTCATGAAATGGGGTTCCATGGCCGAGCAGCCGCACACAAGCCTAAGATCACCATGCGCAATGCTAAGCGTCGGCTGGAGTGGTGTAAAGCTCGCCACCATTGGACTCTGGAGCAGTGGAAACGCATTCTCTGGAGAGATGAATCAGGCTTCACCGTCTGGCAGTCCGACGGACGAATCTGGGTTTGGCAGATGCCAGGAGAACACTACCTGCCCCAATGCATAGTGTCMACTGTAAAGTTTGGTGGAGGAGGAATAATGGTGTGGGGCTGTTTTAGTTCCAGGGAAGGGAAATCTTAACGCTACAGCATACAATGACATTCTGACATTCTACAGTTTGGGGAAGGCCCTTTCCTGTTCCAGCATGACAATGCCCCAGTGCACAAGCGAGGTCCATACAGAAATAGTTTGTCGAGATCCGTGTGGAAGAACTTGACTGGCCTGCACAGAGCCATAACCTCAATCGAACACCTTTGGGATGAATTGGAACACCGACTGCGAGCCAAGCCTAATCGCCCAACATCAGTGCCCGACCTCACTAATGCTCTTGTGGCTGAGTGGAAGCAAGTCCCCGCAGCAATGTTCCAACAACTAGTGTAAAGCCTTCACAGAAGAGTGGAGGCTCTTATTGCAGCAAAGGAGGGACCAACTCCATATTAATGCCCATGATTTTGGAATGAGATGTTCGACAAGCAGGTGTCCACATACTTTTGGTCATGTAATGTATGTTTCTCTCAACCATCACCACTATAATACAGAGGCTTTGGATTGGAAATGGGTTTGGTCGGTGGTATATTTTACAGTGAACAGGCCAGTAGAGAGAGGTTTCAGTCAACATACTGTTGCTGTGGTTGTGTGTCCTGGAAGCAGAAGCTTTAATTAAAGCAGTCAGATTATTGATCTCAGTCTTGGCTTCCTCAAGGCTGTTTCCACCCCCTACAGTATCATTGCAGAATAAAATGGTCTTTCTGCCAAGCCCCTTAGAACCCTGTGTGTGTGTTGTGTGTGTGTGGGTGTGTGTGTGTGTGTGTGGTGTGTGTGTGTGTGTGTGTGTGTGTGTGTGTGTGTGTGTGTGTGTGTGTGTGTGTGTGTGCGCGTCTGTCTGTCTGCATACAGAATAATAATACATCTAAGCCCTCCTCCTTCCCAAGGACAGCAATGAGCTCTGCCTGTTAATGTCATCCATCAGAAGGCCTCTCTAATGCAGTCTCCCAGTAATAGAGCACATCCCAGTGTGGTGATTCTGGAGAAAATCAATGCCTTTTTAATTCCCTCTTCCTGTTGCTTATACCCCTCAGCGCCCAAATAGAATTATCATAACAGTTTGTTCAAACCCCATGACGGCAAAGACAGATTCTATACCATTTAGAGTGAATGTGAACCCAGATGATTCAGGGGTTGGTGAGGACTATCTCCTTATTAAAAGGATTAGGGGTTTGAGGGGAATGGTTTGTCATGGTGCGGAGACAATTGGATTGGGGAATATTCAACTGGTCATAAGTGGGGTGGATGGAACTTCTTTTCATGGCATGCATCAGTGACCTTCATCATTTGGGGATGTAGATAATAGATTTATCCAGACCTAGCTGAAGGGCGGTGGGCTGTTAAAACATTATCCTACAGCACAGATTATTTAACATGTAGGGGCAGGATGGGYCGGGGGAGGTCTCTGACAGCCACAGCCACCAACACCACCATGCCCAAACCCAACTAGGGGAAATTACAGTGTGGGCACACATACACAGAGACACAAGCAGGCAGACACACACACACACACACTTTTTGGGGTAACAATTATCAGAAAGGATCTGAAGGGTATCGATATATTGTATGTTTGTTGTATAAACAAAAATCAAATATGTGACCACCGTATCCCCCTGATATGAGGGCGCATCCGTGCGCTCTGCCCCCGCATGTGCGAACACATCACTGTGATGCTGACGCAGGTCGACAGAGGCAAGCTGTCGGGGCGGAGCCAGTAACGCAATGCGCGAATGGGCAGTGGCAACAGCAGGCTAGCAGTGAAGCACCCGGTGAGGTTTGGCGGCAGAGCGACACGTCGAGGCGAAACGGGGTGATCCAAGAGGAAACGGACGCTGCGATGCAAGCAGACTGGGGCAAAATAAGAACCAGCTCACACACCCTGCTCTGATTTCTGGACTGTTTTATTGCGCCTCTGACAATGGAGACGTAATGCGCAGCTATTTTCTTGCTGTCAGTTTTATACTTCGTTTTCTGCCACTTTAATCTGAGCCTATTATTGGCAGACATCTGACGACTCAACGGTCGTCTCGAAAGGGACAGGCTTTTTCCTCCTATGATATTGTATCGAACGGTTATTTATTCGTTCAGGAGCAAACGTTGAGGTTTCTGCCTCTTTTCCACATTCTTATTTCTRGAAAGGGTCTAATCATGACGAAAAGCGCGCAGCTTGCGCCGACCCTGTGCTGAAGCGATGTTTCAGGACCATGGATACTTGTTTCTCTGTTTCTGGTTTACAAAATAAGTGTCACAAATGGATGAAGAAATCGACACCCGCAAAATAAACAACAGCTTCCTCCGGGACCACAACTATGCAACTGAAGGTATTGTAATGAACGAGGCAGGGAGTGTAGCTCGAATCTYCCACCTTCTGACCAGTAGCTCAGTGTGCCATCAACTGTTCTACAAAAGCATGCTCTATGGTACCCCATATATAGACCTAAGTACGTAACTTTAGCGCCTATTGACGATAGTATCTTCTCACTGGGGGAGTTTTGTTAAGAGCCCCGAC
This sequence comes from Salvelinus sp. IW2-2015, assembly GCF_002910315.2. Classification (NCBI taxonomy): domain Eukaryota; kingdom Metazoa; phylum Chordata; class Actinopteri; order Salmoniformes; family Salmonidae; genus Salvelinus; species Salvelinus sp. IW2-2015. The sequence continues at coordinate 332,275 of NW_019942726.1, read as the reverse complement.
ACGGTACGGTTTTGGAAACATAAGGCACGTAGGCCTAAATCTTTAATATCAGCGATAAATAATTCAATAAAAAAACWAAGGTTAAATTACTACATGTTTATAGGGTTGGGGTTCCAATAAGACCACATTTCCATRTTACAGAGCTTATTTATGGCAAACACATAGGAAGGAGGTGTACCTGTGGTAATTATTTATCTGCGTCCCCGAACACCTGTCTTCAAACTGAAAACGGACGCCACTAACATGTTGTCACATAAAGAATTACTGYCAGCTGCAACTGTGTTAAAAATKGTTAAAACAGTATACATTTAGCGTTTGTGAAATAATTTTGATGTGATTTGAAAGTAGGGGGATTTCTGTCTCTAGAACCGTACCGCAATTGAGATTCAATTCACGTTTAGATGGAGTATTTGGCTGYGTTGACTGCCAGAGCCAATTCGCCTCTAAACAGAACATGTAAGGTCCTTGGGGGGTTCTCCCGCTCTGATGACGATTATTTTCATGCAGGAGTAATAAAGGCCTAGTGCACTAATTTGGTCAACAATTTTTTTCAATTTATATTAATTAAAAAAAAAAAAATATTGTGACGACTACTTCCCGCGGCAATGCTTGCTATGAGTCTGTACAGTCTCTTTCTCAGAAAAAAAAGTGTTAGGCTATGTAGAATTTAATGGCTGTCTGGCATTAGCCTATAGCRTTGCATTATATATTGAGAAGTTCAGATATTGGAGAATACACAATGCAGTCACGGATATGTCAATGTCTGTGTATTCCGAATGAATCACTGAAGCTACGCACATCCCGATGCATGAGAAGCGGGTCAGAGGAGACTCGGTGGGAGAATCTAAATCCCATTCTCCTCGTGTCCTCTATCCTCTCTCCTCGCCTCCTTCTCAAAACCCATTGGATGAGAAAGCCAGAGKACCCTCCCCTTTGACCTTTTCCAATGGGTTTAGGGAAGGAAGCGAGGAGAGAGGATGCGAGGAGGACGCAATTGAGATTATCCCGGGGAGTTCACACAGAGAAATAGGTTTATCCCTCTGGCCAACTACACTGAACAAAAATATAAACGCAACATATAAAGTGTTGGTCCCATGTTTCATGAGCTGAAATAAAAAATCCCAGAAATGTTCTTTATGTACAGAAAACGTTTTTCTTTGAAATTTAGTGTACAAATTTGTTTACATCCCTGTTAGTGAGCATTTCTCCTTATCCAAGATAATCCATCCACCTGACAGGTGTGTCATATCAAGAAGCGAATTAAACAGCATGATCATTACACACAGGGGGAGTATTTCTGTCTGTAATAAATTCATTTTGTGGGGAAAAACCCATTCTGATTGGCTGGGCCTGGCTCCCCAGTGGGTGGGCCAATGCCCTCCAAGTCCCACCCATGGCTGCACCCCTGCCCAGTCGTGTGAATTCCATAGATTATGGCCTAATTTATTTATTTCAATTGACTGATTTCCTGATATGAACTGTAACTCAGTAAAATCTTTGAAATTGTTGCATGTTGAGTTAATGTTTTTGTTCMGTGTACAACAAGAGATCACAAACAGCATTATGTTGACCATTTCGTATCAACCACATGAGTAGCCTAAATATTTATTGATAACGACAGAGTCATTCATTTAGAGAGACATTATGGCTACTTATTTTCATTTTTAATAGGCTATCGTAATTGTTTCAAATAAAAAGATAATTCAAAATTCAATATCCTATAAGTTGGTTGTAAATGTAAAGGACACTCACACTTATAGAAAATGCTTCCTGCTTTCCCTATGGCTGGTTATACTGTATTGTTTAGGGTCTGTGCTGTAGCCTATAGCAGTGGAATAAAGCATTTGGGTTGCTGGTGTCAGAGTAGTGCAGCTAATCAGATTGTTTGCTGTTCAGAATTAAAGTTTAGTTCTCTATGCATTTTGTCTGTTTAATGTCAATACTGAAATATGCAAGATAGCAAGCAAAGGCACAAACAGGATTCTACGCTTTTCCATGTTGATTTCCATCCATATGACTTTGTTTTATTGATTTAGGGCTATATCAAGAGTTAGGCAACAGTAAGCAGAGAAATCATGTTGAGCCCAGCCCAGCCCCCTCTGTTATCTAAAGCTAAATAAACTCAGCAAAAAAAGAAACGTCCTCACTGTCAACTGCGTTTATTTTCAGCCAACTTAACATGTGTAAATATTTGTATGAACATAACAAGATTCAACAACTGAGACATAAACTGAACAAGTTCCACAGACATGTGACTAACATAAATGGAATAATGTGTCCCTGAACAAAGGGGGGGGTAAAAATCTAAAGTAACAGTCAGTATCTGGTGTGGCCACCAGCTGCATTAAGTACTGCAGTGCATCTCCTCCTCATGGACTGCACCAGATGTGCCAGTTCTTGCTGTGAGATGTTACCCCACTCTTACCCCCCCAAGGCACCTGCAAGTTCCCGGACGTTTCTGGGAGGAATGGCCCTAGCCCTCACCCTCCGATCCAACAGGTCCCAGACATGCTCAATGGGATTGAGATCCGGGCTCTTCGCTGGCCATGGCAGAACACTGACGTTCCTGTCTTGCAGGAAATCACGCACAGAACGAGCAGTATGGCTGGTGGCATTGTCATACTGGAGGGTCATGTCAGGATGAGCCTGCAGGAAGGGTACCACATGAGGGAGGAGGATGTCTTCCCTGTAACGCACAGTGTTGAGATTGCCTGCAATGACAACAAGCTCAGTCCGATGATGCTGTGACACACCGCCCCAGACCATGACGGACCCCCACCTCCAAATCGATCCTGCTCCAGAGTACAGGCCCGGTGTAACACTCATTCCTTCGACTAAAACGCGAATCCTACCATCACCACTGGTAAGACAAAACCGTGACTCGTCAGTGAAGAGCACTTTTTGCCAGTCCTGTCTTGTCCAGCGACGGTGTGTTGTGCCCATAGGTGACGTTGTTGCCGGTGACGTCTGGTGAGGACCTGCCTTACAACAGGCCTACGAGCCCTCAGTCCAGCCTCTCTCAGCCTATTGCGGACAGTCTGAGCACTGATGGAGGGTTGTGCATTCCTGGTGTAACTCCGGCACTTGTTGTTGCCATCCTGTTCCTGTCCCGCAGGTGTGATGTTCGGATGTACTGATCCTGTGCAGGTGTTGTTACACGTGGTCTGCCACTGCGGAGGACAATCAGCTGTCCGTCCTGTCTCCCTGTAGCGCTGTCTTAGGCGTCTCACAGTTACGGACATTGCAATTTATTGCCCTGGCCACATCTGCAGTCCTCATTCCTCTGTGCAGCATGCCTAAGGCACGTTCATGAAGATGAGCAGGAACCCTGGGCATCTTTCTTTTGGTGTTTTTCAGAGTCTGTAGAAAGGCCTCTTTAGTGTCCTAWGTTTTCATAACTGTGACCTTAATTGCCTACCGTCTGTAAGCTGTTAGTGTCTTAACGACCGTTTCACAGGTGCATGTTCATTAATTGTTTATGGTTCATTGGAAACAGTGTTTAAACCCTTTACAATGAAGATCTGTGAAGTTATTTTGATTTTTACGAATGATCTTTTAAAGACAGGGTCCCGAAAAAGGGACGTTTTCTTTTTTTGCTGAGTTTATTTGTGGATGGATCAGGGGCTGGGCAGTGAGAGGAGAGAGAGAGAGAGCTGAAACAACCATATAGGATTAAGCTGAACCACCAAATAGGCAGATGACACTGGCGTCAGACAAATGCAACACATAAGACAAGCTTAGCTCCAATTTTTCTATCCCATTCTCTCATGTGAAAGCCAGCCAGGACTAAAACATTTTCTCTCTCTTTAATCAGCTTCACCTCTAAGCTGCCAGACTACTGCTCTTTCCAGGAGGGCTTAACCTGTGCCAGTCTTTATACTGAAAGTGTTGTTGCATTGTCTTAGAGGGAAGCGCACCCTGCTCGTTTCACTATATGGGTAACTGTAAGATCTATACTGTAGGGTTCTGCAGTCTCCCTAGTGCTGCATGTCCTGGAGGGAACGGAAGGTTTTCACAGAAACGTACGGGTTACAGGCTCTGAGGTGTACAGCTCACTCGTTTCTCCTCTATGTATGAAGGTACTGAGGTGAAGACGGGAGCCTCGGGTGAAAGTGAGCAGCAGGAAATATATATWTKTTTTATTCAGGTTCATCTGAATTCTTTTTTCTTTTTTTATCAATCTAGAAATGCTAGATATTCGTTTTCAATAATGGGTTTCACCCAATATGTTGTTCATATTCATATTAGCTTACCTAGCTTTACATTAATATATTTTCAATTTATTTGCGATTCCTAAAAAAATGTGTAGAGTCAATTGACAAATTGTGAAGTGATTTCCCTCATTTTATTGTCTCTTAGTACTCCTCACAATCTAATTGGGAATAATGAGTAAATCATACAATTTCTGAGGCAAAACAATTTACGTTCTCCCCTCCCCCACAGCTCCTCCCTAAAAGCATATTACTACTATCGCCGTCTCTAGCACCTTCTCAAGGGCATGAGGGCTGGAGGGGGGCTGAAGGCTGCCAGTAACCCCCCTCCTCCATCACTAAGAGCCCAGGTTAAGCCTGTTTCCGAGTGAATGACCCTGCCTCACCCACTGACCTACAAACTACCAAACCCTTGCCCCCCAACCCCCTCCACCCACTCACCAGGAGCTTAGCACCCCCCCCCCCCCCCCCCTAATCCACACCCCTGTGTGCTTTCTCCCCAAGGACCACAGAGTGTAAATAATTCAGGTACCGTCCTCTCTCATCCATCAGAAGAATATTTACAACCCCCCCCCTCCCTCCATCCTCCCAGTCTGCTGTCTGTGGCTGTGTCCTATTATAAGGTCGGCCTGCATTTGTATGGGAGGGACAGGAGAGGATCTCAAGGCCACCAGACTGCTGTCTCCATCTTACCATTACTACTAAAACACATGGCATACATAACCTCTATACCTCTATAAAGACAGCTCATGTCATCTCAGTCTATGATGAAGTAGATTACATTAAATAGGTGTATGGGGTAAATTTCACACCTTAAGTATTGATTTCAAAAATCAAAAAATTCGTAAACATGAAAAATAAAGTTCAAAATGTAAAAGTTATATTTTTTAGGAAAAGTGAAATAATGGATGTTGAGATAAAAAAAATAAACAAATTAAAGGCAAAATGCAAGCAAATAATTTTAAAGCGAGAGCAAATTATTTGAAAACTAACGCAAAAATAGTTTTCAGTTCAAATTTTCCACCACCAGCTGTTAGATCTATTTTGCATATGCTCTTGCCGGCAGTTCACAGGCGGCTGATGAGGGGAGGACGGCTCATAATAATGGCTGGAATGGATTGAATGGAATGGTATTAAAACATATGGAAACTATGTGTTTGATACCATTCCATTAATTCCATTCCAACCATTATAATGAGCCCGTCCTCCCAAATTAAGGTGCCACCAGCCACCCTTGACATTGTTGCCCCTATATCCAGATAATGTTCACTGTGTTCAGCAGAGAGAGTATTCAGAGGTGGTTTCGCTGCACACAGACTCATCTTTGTGCTATTAACTAGCCAATAGAAAAAGACACCTTAACCAACTTGCCCAATGAATATCTCTAGCTTCAATAGTCCAGAACATTTTGCTAAGGGTCATTCAGATACATACATTATTGTATGCGTGGTTTGACTGTATGATTTCCGTTAACCAAGTAATTCTTTTGACCGTAAAGGGCGTAATGTGATTTCAATCTCATGATGAATGTCTCCAGCTAGATAAATAGCTAGCTAAGTGGTGTACACACGAGTCCTTGGCCTAAATACAATGATGTAGCTAGCTAGCTAACTGGAGACATTCATCATGGGTCTAAAATCACAATGGCCTATTAGGACGTGACATCACTTAAAAACATACGGGCAAACCTTTCACTACGGCTGGCAGTGGCTAGCTACAGGCATGCAGAGTCTGGCGATTCATTCTGTTTGGCTAGCTAGTCAGACAACTAAGCAAGCCAACTAAGCTAACATACTTAAAAATTGTCACGTGTMAATAATTATTGGATATTAGAAGCATATCTATATAATACCTTTCATGACAAACCATGTAACTAGTTAGGTAAACATATTAATTAATAGATAGGAATTTAAATAGAAAACTGAACAATTTTGGCATTAGTTTTCAAATAATTTGTTATTGCTTTAAAATTCAAGTTTTGCTCTCGATTTAAAATGATTTGCTTGCAAGTTGTTTTGTTTTGCTATTGATATCATTTTTTTTGTTTTCAATTTTACAAATTCCGGATCAGATTTTTACATCCAGTTTCACTTTTTTTTTTWAACATTCTTAACTATTTTTCATCTTTTAAGATGTATTTTATTTTAAATTCAATACTTAAGGCGTGAAATTTACCCCATGTAGATGACTGTCATCTGTTCTGTCTGGGAGGTTGTCTAGAGTTATGGGAGATGTGGATAGCTGCAGACAACTGTGCATTTTTAAGAGAAAAGCTTTGAATCACAACAGCAATGCTATTCATCCCTGGATGTTTCAGATGTACTGTTTCTGTAGGGGGAATATAATTGASTTGGACTTTAAAAAAAAAACTTTATGGAGTGCACTATCCACTGTCCAAGTTAGAGCAGGAAATATGTCGTTAGGAATCAGGAAGAACTCATAGAAATGGCCAGGGGGGGGGTAAGCTGCTCTCCTCATGATGGTCCGATGCTACTTGTTTGWCATTCAGATGAATAATTGATGACTCATGCATTTTTAAAATATATTTGAATGCATGTTGTGTTTACCTCTGCCTGTTACTACTGTTAACATCCTCCACTAGAAGAAAAGACTAAACGTAAACTGTGCACTTTAACCTATTTTATGATACCGTGAGAGGCGCATCGTGTATCTTCCGTTCACCATTTTAGTCCCCAATCCCCTCACTTCTGCTTTGCTCTTTGGGGTCTAGGCTGGGTTACTGTAAAGCACTTTGTGACAACTGCTGATGTAAAAAAAAAAGAAAAAAAGAAAAGGGCATTATAAAATCTAGAAAAGAGGAAAACCCTCTCATTGTGTTATTTTGATTGATGACATGAGAGTGAGACCAGAGCAGTAATTAGACCAGGGCATTAGAGGAGAGCTAACATAACGTCCATGGACCTCTATCTATGTTGTCTCTCGGAGAGGGAACACTGCAGTACCACTGGGATCTCTTTTCCGTCAGCAAACCTTTGGGAGAGAGGATCTTCCTTCTGTGAGATGGGGCTTGAATGTGATGGCGTGGATTAGTCCTAAATGAATGCACACACTGGGTGATGTGTGAGTGAGGCGGTGTCACGCGGTGATTGTGCCCTCTCTAATCAGATCTCAGCCTCTTAGAGGGCTCATCCTCTCCCCTCCCAATCGGCTCCCTCCCTGCACACTGACAGGGACAGAGATTTATAGACCTCCCAATTCTCACAAAATGGATACGGGCGGGAGGTGGAAGAGGGAGGAAGACGGGCTACTGTTACAGGGACAAGCATGTACAGTGCATTCGGAAATGATTCCAAWWWTKTTTTTCTCATCAATCTACACACAATACCCCTTAATGACAAAGTGAAAACAGTCTTTTAGACATTTTTGCAAATGTATTAAAAATAAAACACAGAAATACATTATTTACATAAGTATTCAGACCTTTGCTATGAGAGTCGAAATTGAGCTCAGGTGCCTCCTGCTTCCACTGATCATCCTTGAGATGTTTCTACAACTTGATTGGAGGCCACCTGTGGTAAATTCGATTGATTGGACATGATTTAGACACACTGGTCTATATAAGGTCCCACAGTTGACAGTGCATGTCAGAGCAAAAACCAAGCCAAGAGGTCGAAGGAATTGTACGTAAAGCTCAGAGACAGGATTGTGTTGTAGCACAGATCTGGGGAAGTGTTCCAGAAAATGTCTGCAGCATTGAAGGTCCCTACACAGTGGCCTCCATCATTTATAAATGGAAGATGTTTGGAACCACCAAGAATCTTCCTAGAGCAGGCCGCCCGGCTAAACTGAGAAATCGGGGGAGAAGGGCCCTGGTCAGGGAGGTGGCAAAAAACCTGATGGTCACTCTGACAGAGCTCCAGAGTTCCTCTGTGGAGATGGGAGAACCTTCCAGAAGGAMATCTCTGCAGCATTCCACCAATCAGGCCTTTATGGTAGAATGGCCAGACAGAAGCCACTCCTCAGTAAAAGGCACACGACAGCCCGCTTGGAGTTTGCCAAAAGGCACCTAAAGGACTCTCAGACCATGAGAAACAAGATTCTCTGGTCTGATGTAACCAAGATTGAACACTTTGGCCTGAATACCAAGCGTCACGTCTTGAGGTATCCTGGCACCATCCCTATGGTGAAGCATAGTGGTGGCAACATCATGCTGTGGGGATGTTTTTCAGCGGCAGGGACTGGGAGACTAGTCCGGATCAAGGGAAAGATGAATGGAGCAAGGTACAGAGACATCCTTGATGAAAACCTGCTYCGGACCTCAGACTGGGGCGAAGGTTCACCTTTCAACGGGACAACAACCCTAAGCACACAGCCAAGACAACGCAGAACTGGCTTCGGGACAAGTCTCTGAATGTCCTTGAGTGGCCCAGCCAGAGCCCGGACTTGAACCCGATCGAACATCTCTGGAGAGACCTGAAAATAGCTGTGCAACAGTAGATGACATGAAATAGGTGTATGGGGTAAATTTCACGCCTTAAGTATTGAACCAGACAGAGCTTGAGAGGATCTGCAGAGAAGAATGGGAGAAGCCAAGCTTGTAACGTCMTACCCAAGAAGACTTGAGGCTGTAATCGCTCCCAAAGGTGCTTTAACAAAGTAATGAGTAAAGGGTCTGAATACTTATGTAAATGTGATTTTTCAGTTTTGTRTTTTTAATACATTTGCAAGAATTTCTTAACCTGTTTTTGCTTTGTCATTATGAGGTATTGTGTGTAGATTGATGAAGGTAAAAAAAACGATTTAATCCATTTTAGAACAAGGCTGTAACATAACAGAATGTGGAAAAAGTGAAGGGGCCTGAATACTTTCCGAATGCACTGTAGCTGTGAGCATATTGCTGGCCTTTCGAAAATGGCATAATGATAAAAAGGCTAACGAAGCTGGACACCTTTATCACAGCCCCATCAATCACCACCTGAAACAACTCTGTGACTCTTATTAATGTGTATCATGCCGTGTATTAGTTTGACATTATCATACAGGTTGATCGTGTTACTAAGCTAAAGAAAGACTCAGGTCAAGTATGTCTTASCCAGTTAGGACAAGGCCACGCAAAAGGTACACCAGACTAAGGATAAAGCACTAACTGAAATTGCCCTTCACACTCAACTACTCAAGTTGAGAGAGCTCTGTTTATGCCCTGTCAACGGATCCTTCAAACTACTATCAGGAGCTACATTAACTCCCTGAGTGACGCTTTACAAGCAATGTAGATGCACCGAACCGAAAAAGGAGAACGTTCCCAAAGTCCATAAATCCTAGAGTTCCTTTATATAATCTGACTTTGGTTTACTTTCTTTGGGTTCATGGTTTATGATGAGCAAATACATCTGGGTTTCAGAACCTGCACGTATCAGTACCGACGGATGAAACTCCATTTGAAAAAGGCATCGCTTGAACATTCAGTAAGTCGTAAACATCTAGGATGTACAGTAGGTTCAGTATAACTCACGAGGAACATTATGCAGTGCCGCTGGGACAATCCTCTTGGGTCTATGGCCCGGCCTAGGGCCAAGTCAGGCACCTCATCTCCCAGTCAGTGTTAGCAGCAGCCAGGTAGAGTTATAATGAGACAGGTCTCACATCTATCTCTCTCTTCACTCTGGAGGCAGAGGAAGTAACAGTACAGGACTGTTGTGATGGATGCTGTAGTCCTGGGAGACGCACCTTCAGCCTCCACACTACTCAAATGAGCCCGCTGCCTTATGGATGGGCTGGGAGTTCAAAGGAAGCAGAGAGAAGGAGAAAGAGATGGAGGGTTAGGTGGATAAATAAAGCTCAGAGAACGGCTGAGGGAGCTGGCTGACCTAGAATTGTGAGCAATTCTTATTTTTTTGTTGCTTCATACCAATACACTACCATCGCTAAAGTAACTGCAGTAAAYGAAAAGTCGGATGGATTGTTTGTATATTAGGCTCAAATGGCTTTGAGTTGAGCCGTGTGTGGCATTTCCCAAGATTACAATTCCAGATGCTGATGTTTTTCCTACCCGGGTTTGATTAGACCCGGATGAGTTAGAATGATGCTCTGATTATTTCTATGTTTTGGAGCAGTACCAGGACTTTTGACTCCCCATCCCGGTAACATATGCTTCTGTGAGCATGCCTTTGTGTGCCTGTGAGCTCCCCAATCCCACTGGAATCCCTTTGTGTGCGCAAGAGGGAGTGCGAATTAGCATAATGCTGATGCTAATTTAAGGGTGTGTCTCTGTGGAGGTATGTGCATTAAACCACATGGGTGAGCAGTGAGCACCCATGTGGGTTTTGGGCGTCCTTTCAGTAAAGCAGTTCATTTTCAACTCGCCTCCTATCGGTCCAGGTTGCACCTCTCACCTCTCGAATCTAAAGGCTGAAGCACTGGGCTCAAATTGTGACCTCATTGGTTCCTACCGTTGTCTACTCGGGCCCCTACACTGCCCCTGTACCTATGTCAAGAATGGGTATTTTACTTACTGCTACAGTAGGACTCCTGGTACCTCYGCGATTTTAGTCTTATTTTGGGTCTGTCTCAAAAAATATCAGGTCTAACCTTCCCACAAACAAAATTCCACTCATTCCTGTAAATATCTTTTGTTGCCTGCAGCTTGTTTKTCTTGTATGGTGGTTCTATTAAAATACACATCTGTTTTAGCAATGCGGTCTGCAATCGATGGCGTATTGTTTTCCTGCGGCTGCTGTTGCCCTTATCATGGCCCTGCTCTCCAATTATCAAGAGGCTCCTTGTGTAAACAATGGTAAGGAAGCCAGGACAAACATACCCAGCGAACATCTACCTTCCGTTTGTGCTGTGTTGCCTAGTGAAAGGTTCTAGAATGTCTCTACTAACCCTCCACACCCCTAGTCGGTCCTCGGTGGAATCTCAGGGTTAGCCTCTGAGGGCTGGGGAGTCCTACAGGATGTAGGAATTAGGGAGGTGGTAGAGACCATTGTTTGGGACTGTGGTAGCGGTGGGCTGAGGTAATGGTAGATGGCGCTGAGTTCCTTCGCTAGTCTCTCTGCCTGGCTCTGGCTCTCTCCTGTTGACCCTGCAGTGACAACACCAGTGGACAATAGTCAGGAGTCTGTTGACATGCCTGTTGTTTGTCCAGAGGAAGGAGATCAGCTCTCCAGTACCCAGGGAGGCCTCATGACCAGGTCCCAGAGAACATGTGATATAAGACCGGCTAAACAATGCTATGTTGTTCCTCTGCATCAGGATATCGGCCCACCACCAGCCAGCAACTGTGTACTAGAGTTTAGGTGGCATGATCTCTAATTGTGACACAAAGACAGTGCAATCCATCATGTGTGTGGCATCTTGGTGATACAATATAAATCTTAGCTGCTGTATGTAATACATATTGCTGAGCATTTCAAGATGGATGAGCTCAGAATGAATCAAGATTCCGTGAAAGATACGTTAACATCCAAGCTGCTCACAAAGCAAATGGTATTAAGAGGGACGTTGATGCCATCCCTCCTGTTCTCCCCTTTAAGGGTTAATGAAGAAGTGACGGAGAGACTACACATGCCTTTACAGGCTGCTGAGTCCCTTCATATCTGTCTATTGTCTGTCTTATCTGTGAGGGAAGAGGAGTGCGTGCCTGCAGCGCTGCTCTCTGTTCCTCTGCCCTGGGAGGATTAGGCTACTGTTCATCTGTGATGAGAACCAGCAAACCCCCCCCCCAAAAAAAAAATCCTGTAAACACAGCTTCTAAGCTGGCTCGTATAGGGTGATTATATCTCTGCTCCCAAAAAGAAGCTTGTGATTGTGATTCGAGAACAGGGCTGTGGAGAACAGGGCTGTGGAGTTGTGATTGTGATTTGAGAACAGGGCTGTGGAGTTGTGATTGTGATTCGAGAACAGGGCTGTGGAGTTGTGATTGTGATTCGAGAACAGGGCTGTGGAGTTGTGATTCGTGGATTCGAGAACAGGGCTGTGGAGTTGTGAGTGTGATTCGAGAACAGGGCTGTGGAGTTGTGATTGTGATTCGAGAACAGGGCTGCGGAGTTGTGATTGTGATTCGAGAACAGGGCTGCAGAGTTGTGAGTGTGTAAGAGGTAAACGGATGATCTTTGAATTTGAAGTAGTAGAGTGCAATTGCATTGGGAAACAGATGATTGAAAATTATTTTCTTTCTATTTTTGCAACTGGAAGTGGTATGACCAGGCATTGACATAGAAAGGTGTTGCACAGTACCCACATCATATTTTGCAATGACATAATTGTTGACATGAACAAATGTGGCCATGACTATTTGCACTAATGGGCAACACATTAACATATTCATACAGTGGAATTGAATGCTATTGTTCCATCCCCGAGCCCTCCCCTCCAAATGGAATCTATCAGGCCCACATTTACAGTGTGTGTGTGTGCATGCATGCCTGCGTGTGCGTGTCTGTCTGTCTGTGTAAGAAGGGGAGACTGTTCAGTACCCGTCTCTACTGATTACCTCTCTGGCAGCGAGGCTGGATCTCCCCCTCAGACCCCCTGACCCTGAGTTAATCTAACAACAGCGTGGCAGAACAGAACAGGGGGATGGGGCGGAGGAGAGGAGGGGTGGAGGAGAGGAGGGGTGGAGGAGAGTGGAAGGGGAACCAAGGGGGAACCAGGGATCTTGTTAGAGGGACTGCGACCCTCTCTTGTGCGCTCATTAAATGCAGATTGCTGATGCCTCTTTTTCTAGTTCCAACTCCCCCACTCCCCCCTCTCCCCCCCTGCCCTGCAGCACTTTACCGCAGCCCCTCTGAGTCGCTCCCTGTACAGAAACACTTCCCACATACACAACGCTTCTCTCCCCCACTCCAGCACTGTCAGCAGTGTACAGTAGGCTGCCTGCCTACCTGTCTGCCTGCCTGTCCTCCAAATAGCATGACGGGCGGCCACAGCCCCAGTGGACATCAACTGATACAGCGGTCTGTTTATCTCTCAACCAGGCTGGCGGGATGCTAATAGGTTGGGACCTGCTTGAATTGCCACCAATTTGAGCCTGATCACTGTAGGCTGTTTTATACTATATACCATGGATTGGCGACCCTGGTCCTGGAGTRCCACGGGTACATCATGTTTTTGATTTAACCCACCTAGAAGACCAGGTGGGTTGAATGTAGGCAATCGCTGAACAGATCAATTAGCTCAGTTGGCCAAGTGCCTAGTGGTTAGAACCTACGGCACTCCAGGAAAAGGGTTGCCTGCCCCTGCTGTACACCTTCAGGAAGCCTTTGTGCTCCAGACTGTGGCTTCCTAGAGGTATTAGGAAGTCATACTGAGGCTAGGCTATTTATAACCTCTATATTCTCCCTGGGTTCCATAGTACGGKCTAAAAAGGCACACATGTAAACAGACACAAACCCAAACCTCTTGGGGTGCCTCCTATGGTACACAGAAAGAATGTACCAGACATAAGCCAGGCTACGGTTAAGGGTCAGAGTATATACCACTTTGCCAAAGGAAAATCCAAAAACTGAATGCATGGCTGGAGTGGAGGTTTGTGAAAAAAAAACAGAACAGGAGTCCTCTGCATAGAATGTATGCTGATCTATTGGATTTCAATAGAGTAGTATACCAAGGTAGGGAGTCTTGTCAATGTCAGTTTGGCTGCCGACTGGTTGTCTGCTGCTGACGTAGGTTTCGATTAAAATTCCCTGCCTGGCCTGGATCAGCTTTAAAACATACTGACACTTTAATCACCACACCAATTTCATCGCCACATTTTCCATGGATTTTTTTTCAATCAATACTTTTAAAGGCCCAGTGCAGTCAAAAAACAGATTTTCCTGTGTTTTATATTTACATTCTATGAGGTTGGAGTAATACTGTGAAATATTGAAATTTATGATAATGCCCTTTTAGTGTAAGGGCTATTTGAAAAGACCGCCTGAAATTTCTGCCTGTTTTGGTGGGATGGAGGCCAAAGCCTGCCTGGTGACATCACATAAATGAGTTGATAGGCCAATAAGAGTTCCAAACCTCTCTGCCAATAACAGCTAGTTTTTAGTTTTCCCCTCCCCACTCAGATCACTCCCATACAGTAATACACGGAATCCAAACCGGCTGCGCGCGTGCGCCATCGTGCGCTATCGTGCATACATTTATTTAGTCCCCCCACACCAAACGCGATCACGACACGCAGGTTAAAATATCAAAACAAACTCTGAACCAATGACATTAATTTGGGGACAGGTCGAAAAAGCATTAAACATGTATGGCAATTTAGCTAGCTAGCTTGCACTTGCTAGCTAACGTTAATTTGTCCTATTTAGCTAGCTTGCTGTTGCTAGCTAATTTGTCCTGGGATATAAACATTGAGTTGTTATTTTACCTGAAATGCACAAGGACCTCTACTCCGACAATTAATCCACACATAAACGGCCAACCAAATCGTTTCTAGTCATCTTTCCTCCTTCCAGGATTTTTCATCTTTGAACTTATATGGTGATCGCATCTAAACGTTCATTGTATTACCACGACAACTGGCAACAAAGTTCGTCTTTGTCACCCACGTGGGTATAACCAATGAGAAGATGGCACGTGGGTACCTGCTTCTATAAACCAATGAGGAGATGACTTTCAGCGCGATCTGCGTCAGAAATAGGAACGACTTCTATTTTAGCCCTTGGCGTCGCAGACGCTCGTTGGCGCGCGCAAGCAGTGTGGGTGCAATAATTGAATAACATGGATTTCTAAATTTATTTTGCGACGCTCGCGCACGCGACATGTCCGGTCTGGTCAGCATGTTAGAAAAATGATTGCTTGAGAAATTGCTCTTTTCTAAGAATTCTTCTTTTTGACCATTTTAATTGAAAACAATTACAGTAAGGTACTTAACTGTTACCCAGAAATGATTTGATATTAAGATAAAAAATGCCGCACCGGACGTTTAAACACGTGTTATTGCCAGGTGATGAAATGGTCCAGAGTGGAATCGTTTCCTCGGTCAGTGGATTCTATGAAATGAATCTATGAAATGAATCTGTTGTTGATGACTGGTCCTAGTATCAGGTCTGCCCCCTGAGTCTCTGACTCGACACTATTGATCTCKCTCTCTCTCTCCAGCCTCTGTGCCTGTCTCAGGAACTGTCTCACAACACAAACACGCATACACACATGCACGCGCAAACATAGACACACACACACACACACACAAAAACGCACACAAACACACCTCATAAAAGCAGTCTAAGCAAAATGGTGCCTATCCCATTCTGCTCATGGTATATGGTTGAGTGGTTATTACAGCTACATTAATAGGTCTGGGTTTTATGGGTGTGAAAGGCTCACACTGAGACAGACTAGCTTCTGGCCCATTAACACAGAAGAGAAATCAGCTTTTAGGCTCAGCCCTTTTGGCAGTCGGATATTTGTTAACCTTTTACATTATACGGTTCAGTTGACCTTCTCCGTTTTCGATGCGACACTAAACGTTCTTCTGTTACTCCAGTATGGTGTTCTAGCACKCACGAATGTAAGGATTGATATTGTTAAACCGAGACAGGAGCAAACATTTACGTCAACTAATCGGTGCACTTTCACGCTATTAGTTCGTTCGCAGCCAATTGTGCGTGTTGCTGGATATAATCATTCCTGACCGTATTAGATCACCCATCGTTGGAGTTTTGAGATTCAGTCRACATGAACAGGAAAGGGAAGAGGGACACAAAGAGACCTTGGCATGGGCAAACAAATCATTAATTAAACATTGTGGTACATTTGGCTGGATTCTCCCTATTACATCAGKACCTAGTCAGCAGTTCTGCTCCGCCAGCCAAGTGTACCCAGGGCACTGTGTGGCACGGCATCACCCTCTTATTTCATTTCCCATGCTAATGCTCCCGGACTCCCAACAGCAGTCAAAGCCGGTCGCAGAGCCAATGATGCTAGGCTAGGCTAGGCTAGGCTAGGCTAGGCTAGGCGGACAATAACTGCTGAATAACTTCCCTCAGCCGGCATGGCTGGATGCTGCTAGCGTATACAGTGTTGTAGATCATATGGAGACACGTATTACGCTGTCGCTCTCTCCATGGAGTCTCTTCCCTCTGTTAACATCCCATTCCAACCCATTCCTCAGCACTGTTAGTAGCCTATGTTGTTGGGTTATAGTGGTGTAGCTCCTCAGGCATACACTGAGTGTACAAAACATTAAGAACACCGGCTCTTCCCATGACGTAGACCGACCAGGTGAAAGCTATGCTCCCTTATTGATGTCACTCGTTAAATCCACTTCAATAAAGTGTAGATGGAGGGAGGAGATGAGTTAAAGAAGGATATTTAAGCCTTGAGACAATTGAGACATGGATTGGGCAACTCCACATCAGSAAGGTGTTCCTAATGTTTGGTATGCTCAGTTTACTACATTAAGGGTGCATTTACATGTCCAATTATAAATACACTAGAGAATGTTTTCTGTTGTCTAACCCTAACCTCCGCGACAGATAATTAGCGCTTTTCACTTTGGTGTGGTGGATGTAGTAGAGAGAGGGTAGCTACTAGCTAACCGAATTGCATATGAAATCAAAGGCACATCACTTTTAATGGGGCACTGTGCTGCAATAAAGTAAAGTAGGGCCTGCAGCCCTGCACACTCACATGCTCCAGATACATATCTTAACTCGTTGACGTTGAACGTTTCAACCCAAACGAATCCAGGAAGCTTACGGGTTGCTCCAATAACGGATGCTGTACCGATGGTAACCATGGTCCCCTACTGTGCTACGCTGACTGGCATGGGCAGGCTGGTATCAGCAGCTGTCATAGCAGTGACATTCTGCCAGAGGCACTGAGGGATCGCTGTGATCTGTCTTACAGCCGTCTTGGAGACACTTGTGTTCACTCCGCGGCTCTTCCTGTGCCAGACAGCTCTATCGCAACACACACACACGCGCAAAACACACACACAAAACACACACACAAAACACACACACAAAACACACACAAAACACACACACAGTTCTCTCTAACCTGTGGCATATGTCAGCAATAAAACGTGTAATACAGAAGCAGAGGGTCCCAGATGCTCCTGTAATGGAGACAAATGTTCATGTGTGGGGCAATTTAGACCAGGTGTGTGTGTGCGTGCGATGTGTGTGTGCGTGTGTGTGTGCGTGTGGTGTGCGTGTGTGGTGTGTTGTGTGTGGTGTGTGTGTGGTGTGTGTGGTTTGTGTGTGTGTGTGTGTGTGTGTGTGTGTGTGTGTGTGTGTGTGTGTGTGTGTGTGTGTGTGTGTGTGTGTGTGTGTGCATAGATGGTGCTGGGATGGCAGCTTATATGAAGGGGCTGCCTGCTGCAGAGATTACATGTGAGCTCATTATCATGGACCAGATGTCTCTCTCCATCTCTCTCTCCCTCGCTGTCTCTCTCCTATGAAAATGCTCTAAACTATTCTATCCAATGCTGTGCAGTCAACTGGTGATCTCCATCTTCTCCATCTTCTTTTGAGCAGATGGCAGAGGTTGAGAGAATGGAACGAGAGCGAGGGCACAGAGCAGCATGATCCAGCAGTTAGAAACAGTTAGTTGCAMGTTCCATTTCCAGCCAGGGAGTGATACTGCCTTCTTGCTCGTGGCTYCGTCCCAAGTTAACTTTACTTACTAACGAAATGGACAGAATCAAGAATCAAAGAGGCATGCTGTCTTGATTACAGCTGTTGCAATGCAATGATAAACACGAGTGGTCTGACTGTAATAGCTGATAGCCACTGATGTGTTTACATTGGCTATTATAATTTGTATCACCATTACGTTGCGAGACGTATTTGTCACATGCGTGTTCCATTAGCTCATGGCTGTTGTAGTGGCTGTTAGTGTAACGGAGGAGCTGGCTCCACCAAGCATGTCCAGTCTAATGCTGGAGGTTATTTATGTGACTCTGCAGAGTGCTGTAGAGCCAGAGGCCCTCTCCTCGCCTCCCCTCTCCTCTCCTATCATATGCTGTGGCTGAAACAGAGAGTTACAGCTACAGTACCTGCCTCAGCAAAAACACCCTTTATTCACACACAGCAATCCCCCCGTCAGCATCCACAGCCAATACCCGGGGGGAGGAAACTGTCTGCTCAGGCACTGGCAGCCAACAAAAGAGAGACAGAGCAATGGGGAGTCAGTCAGAGACCTGCTAATGCCGCTGGAGCCCAGAGCCCRGAGTCTATTCTCCAGTAGAAACTGGGTGGTTCGAGCCCTGAATGCTGATTGGCTGACAGCCGTGGTATATCAGACCGTATACCACGGGTATGACAAAACATTTMTATTTTCTGCTCTAATTACGTTGGTAACCAGTTTTTAGTAGCAATAAGRCACCTCGGGGGTTTGTGGTGTATGGCCAACATACCGCGACTATGGGCTGTATCCAGGCACTCCGCGTTGGGTCGTGCTTAAAGAACAGCCCTTAACCGTGGTATATTGGCCTTATACCACACCGCCTCGTGCCTTATCGCTTAAGTATAAAAGGAGAAGAAAGCAGGAGTTCACCTAGCCCTGTGACTCTGGATGTGGCTGTGGCTGCAATGTGGCCCCAGCCCTGGCCCTGGTAATTCAGCCCGTGCAGCTCCAGCTTCAGTCAATCCCACCAGTGATGTATGGCCCCAGAGCTGCCTCGGGACCGCAACAAAGACAGCTGGCCAATCTGCATTGCAGCAAAGGTCCCTCATACACTGATGTGCAGTGCACACGCTCATAGAGACTGGGGGGATTGTGCATAAACGCACACGTAGCTRCATACTGGTCTGTACACACAGATGCAGTACACTGCAACATATTGGAGGTTAAAAAAAGCATTGCCATTCAGCTGTTCTTCTGYTCAATCACATCCTGCACATTTTCCAGATCTACAGCGTCATCAGAAACCCAAGCCATGCAGTGTAAAGACTCACATTTCATATGCCGCTGGAACGAGAGACATTCACTGGAAGCTCACACCTTGACTTTGACTAGGAAGCAGTGCAGTGCTCAGAATCCCAGTGGACATTAGAATAGAATTTGGAGATCAATTGAGAAGGAATGGTCCTGTTAACGCTCCTCTTTCAACATCGTTATCATTTCACTGTGATCTGCARTGTTCTGCTGGAGCGAGCCAGCTTGCGTCAGCGTCATTTGAATTGAGCAGCATTTGAAATGCATTTTTAAACCTCCACCTCAAAGAAAAGTATTGGAAGTCTACCCCCAAGTTGAAATATAGCATTCAATGGGCAGTTGTCTTATATGTCAGTTGCGTTGCATTTCACAAATGATACAAATATATCATGTGACAACAAAAACAACACATTTCATTCTTCCACCCAAAACAGATTTTCCCTAGGCCCATGGTTTCATAAGCTTAGTACCTCAGTACCGTGGTGCTGAACTGGGGTTGGGGGGACTGAACTGGGGTTGGGGGCACTGAACTGGGGTTGGGGGGACTGAACTGGGTGGCAGGATTGTTGACAATGTCTACGGTGCTGAACTGGGGTTGGGGGCACTAACTGGGGTTGGGGGCACTGAACTGGGGTTGGGGGGACTGAACTGGGGGACTGAATGGGTTGGGGGACTGAACTGGGGTTGGGGGGACTGAACTGGGGTTGGGGGGACTGAACTGGGTTGGGGGGACTGAACTGGGTTGGGCGCTTGGGGGACTGAACTGGGGTTGGGGGCACTGAACTGGGGTTGGGGGCACTGAACTGGGGTTGGGGACTGAACTGGGGTTGGGGGACTGAACTGGGTTGGGGGCACTGAACTGGGTTGGGGGGACTGAACTGGGGTGGGGCACTGAACTGGGGTTGGGGGCACTGAGCTGGGGTTGGGGGAGTGCCTGTTATTGACTGGGCTGCAGTAAGCTGCCTGTGCCAAGCCAAACAGCCCCTGGCCACTCTCCCCGATTTATTTATGAAAATAAATATTCCAGCAGCCCCGGGGGCCACATTCATTATTCCTAAAGAAAATCCTCAGCTCATTCTGGCCCCGGTACAGTGTAAGGGGAGGCGGGGGGGGACGACAGTTTGTGTGATTTAGATAGTCAAGCCGCAGTTTTTATTGTCTGCATTAGCATAGGATCCGTCTATTTTGTGACAAAAGAGCATTTGCATGGGCATGAGGGTGGAGTGATAGGTTTCGGGGCATATTCTAATGACCACCTGCCTCTGGCCTTTCACACAACAACACCAGGAGGTGGCTGCATGAAATCTCTGATGATATTTTAAGATCAGCCTTTGGACCTGAATTTTATTGAAATCGTTGGGAGGATGTAGATTAAATTATGTAGGCCTAGTTATGGTCTCGAATTGCTGATCTTCAAATGGAATTGGGCTGGGAATGAACACATGCCCTGAGCCAACCTCTATACACACCTAATGAGAGGCACTGAACAGAACAGACAGAAACGCACACTGCAGGGGTCCTCTGTTAATGGCCGTGAAGGGTGTGTGTGCGTGCATGCGGGCAAATGACCAAACTGGCCTCAGGTCCTACCTTGAAAGCAGACCCTGTCATGTGATGATGTCATGCTCTGAGGGAGCTGCTGGTGTTCGTGGTGAGATGACAGAGCAGTGTGTGATCCAGCCAATCAGAGAGACACAGTGTGTGCCAGTCGTCACCTCAGGACCAGGCCTCCTCAGATATCTCTCTCTCTCTCTCTCTAGCTTCTGTGATCTGGTCATGGACTTGGGGCAACGCTTTAGGTGCAGTGCAATCTGCTCTCCTGCAGATGACTCCATGTTTCCTGATGAGCCAGTGCCACATAAACCATTCTGACCATGTCAGTGAGGCTCGGTATGTTATGATGTATTAGTTTGTTGTATGCGGGGTAGGGGATGAGGTGTGGGGGGGGGGGGGACGATTTTGAAGTGAGCAGATTGTGCAAATAGATTTTTCAGAGGGATTTAGGCTGTGTGTGGACGCCAGGGGCACAACATAGGATTATCAGGCTGTCTAAGCCACTTAGTGCTGTGGGTCAACTTAGCCTTCCAGCATGTAGGGAAGGAAGGATGGGAAACTCCCCAATGACCCAATGCCCTAGACCCTTCCGTTAGGAAACATTCCAGCGGACTTCTAAGAAACAGCTTGATTGAGTAGATTTACGCCGTGTTTCACTTGAAAGATACACGACGATGTGTCAAGACTGCAATGTTGATTTTGGTTTTTTTAATACGTGTATGTTGTTGACACTGTGATTACTTTGCTCGTACGTTGAGGTGCTCCGTTGCGTGGCTATTTGCATCGTTGCTTCTTTGAATCTAGACTTTAAGGTGAGACCAGTGCAGTGAGTTCATAGTGTGTTTGTTTCACAGGAAATGGGGCCATTCCTGATAGGTGCAGTTTATCCTGAAGTCAATCCTTTAGACGTAATTCAGCAGCACAGACTCAGCTGCTAATCTCTGGCCCACGCAGGTGTTGTTTAGCAATGCATTAAAGCCAGCAAGCTGCTGCGTCTCTGTCTCTGTCTCTGTCTCTTGTCTTCTCTCTTCTCTCTCGCTCTGTTCTCTCTCTCTTCGCTCTGTCTCTCTCTCTCTCTCTCTCTCGGCTCTGGTCTCTCTCTCTCTCTCGCTCTCTCTTCTCTCTCTGCTCTGTCTCTCTCTCTCTCCTCTCTCTCTCTCTTCTCGCTCTCTCTTTCTCTTCTCTCTCTCTGCCTCTGTCTCTCTGTCTCTCTTTGCTCTGCTCTCTCTCTTCGTCGCTCTGCCCTCTCTCTGCTCTCTCGCTTCTCGTCTCTCTCTCTCGTCTCGCTCGTCTCTCTCTCTCTCTCTCTCGCTCTCTCTCTCTCTCTCTCTCTCTCTCGCTCTGCCTCTCTCTCTCCTCTCGGTCTCTAATCTCTCTCTCGTCTGACTCGCTCTGCTCTGTCTCTTCTCACTCGCCTCTCTCGCTGCTTCTTTGTCTTCTCTCTAACATTCCTCTTTCTCTGATACTACCTGGAACTCCGCTTATACAACTGTTTCTGGGCAGAGCTACAGATGTTTGTGGGTCCATCCCAACCATGTAACACAAGAACTTCACAGCATGTAGTCTGTCTGAGCTCTGGTACTGGACAGTGTAGGGTTAGGACCTGTCTCGAGTCTGCTCTCTGTCTATGTTACTTACTGTTCTCTTGAGAGCTTGTTAACTACTCACTAGCCTGTCTGGTTCTTGACTAAAGCTGATTGTACGGTCAGTGTTTATTTGTTTCCTCGTTRTACAAGCATAGGTACATAGGTATGTTCCCTGCTTACTCTTGCACAATGTACACAACACATAGGCCCACGTTAGCATCGTTTTGGAGCACAAACAAACAATGACATCTCTGAGAAAGGGAACAATGCAAAATGTGTTATACAGTGGCCGGGGGTGTCAGGCACATTGTTTACTGATGCTTGTTTAGTCCTGGTTGGTAATACCTTTGTCACAGAGAGGACACAGTGCCTCTGTGCCCTCCAGCACATTGAGATGAAACATTTGACTCCTGGTTTTAATAATAATTTTTAAAAACTCATCCTTCTCCAGTGTCGGCCCTGCTGCCCTCTGCACCTCAATCTCAGTGTCCTACGTCTGAATCGACCGCTATCTGCATCTTCTCTATTCTAATTTTAGCCTTTCGTCTGGGGCTGATATGTGCGTTGGAGGTAGACTCCGGGATCCAATCTCCATTGCAATCAGCACTAGGCTGCAGGAGCGAGGGCGCCCCACCAYGGCACCTCCGATACTCATTCCACGGCACGGGTTGAATATTATAGGTGAGCGTGTGTGTGTGTCCAGATGTGTAGATGTGCGTGAAATGGATGGATGGGGAGCAGTGATAAACTCAGCTCTTGTCCCCTTCCACAGTGTCGCGCTGACATTATTACACAAGATGGATTTGTGTTATCAGGGCGGCTGGGCTCTCATGCAGCACCTCGACCCCTGACCCCCAGCGTTTGAAAGCCCCACTGGCTTTGTGATTTATTCTCTCTCTCTCTCTCCATCTGACTCGACGGCCAGCATCATCGAGCCTGCGTTATAGAGGGGATCGAAATCCCGAGCCTTACAGAACAGACAAGCCTTTGTGCTGAGTTGATTAAGTCAGAGTGCCACGTAGTCAGGTGTTCAAACCTGACCAGTGATCAAAGCATCACTGAGATGTCCGGATGAAGGCCTGTTCWGAACAGGACTCCTCACTCCTCTCGGTCCAGTCTCTTATCAACACAGTTTTGTCTATTTTCTCCRCTATTTCTGAGATATACTTTCCAATTAAATATCAACGTGGAGCGTCAGCCTTTGGAGAACTATGACATCGCTCATGTTCGATACAGGCGACCAGATTTTAGTCTGGAAGGTTCCGTGCCGTTGTCTGTACGCGGTATGTAGACGACCTGTCTGGTGCTTTCTTATTGTGCTAGTGTGTGTTTTTTTTTGTCCTCTGTCTGTCAGGGTATGATCAGAGAACAAAGCAGCAGAGCCTCTCTCTGTTCAGAGCAGCTACAGTAATGAGGTCTCCCTTTCTGAACACACACGCCCTTCTAATGGGTTAATCATGGAAAAATGGAATCCGCCTTTGAAGTCACACTCTGTCTGACAAGATATCACCCATCAATTCACACTGGTGCCCGAGTCCGATTGACTGACGCACGCACGCACGCATGCACACACACACACACACACACAGGGAGCAAGAGAAATGTATTCTGATCTTCTGTTTGAACAGACGGTGAATGTGAAAAATGCTCACAGCAATACATGTATGGAGCATACACACCACACCATGTATACTGATTGAAAACCAATTTCAAATTTGATTTCATATCTATTGTTCTTATTTTACTTCACAGGACGAACGGTGGGTGTATTCTGTGTTTGGCTACACCCTGTCCACTATGAAGAAGCAAGATAGAGCTTGGTTGTTATTAAAAGAAGATAACACTTCACCCTCTGGCGCATCATTCCCTCTGAATCTTTCATCTTTGTTGGTGGAATTCTCCCACCATGTTCTCGTCTGATGATAAGGAAAGAAAACGCTGGGAAAAGGAGTCTGAAAATTGGATACTCCCGGGGCCTAATTAGGTCAGCATGTTTCTCATCTCGGAGAGATGATTTGGAATTCTTTCCATGTGGATTGTGAATATGAATTTAGATGTAATTATTCCTGCCCTGTACCCCCCCCCCCCCTCCCCTCCGCCGGCTCTGCTCTGCTTTGTGTTCTCCAATACGCCTCTTCATCATGGCGCCTGATCAATGCATTGAGCATGGTGCTCTGTTCTGACGCACTAGGTGTGTGTGTGTATGGCAGTGTGGTGTCTAGGTTGGTGTGTGTGCTTGTTTTTATCTTTGTCTGTAGGACAGTGTGTTCTAACACCACTGAGGTAATACATCTGTGACCAAGTGGGTCATACGCTCTGCTGCCACCTCCTCTTTATAAATCAGACTGGAGAAATATTTATGTTATCTGTGCTAAAAGCATGGTGTGCATGGTGTGCTAGGTACAATCTGATATACTCATATTCTGTTCCATTGAAGCAAGGGAGTAATGGTGCTGAGAGACCAACCACTAAGTGTCCATACAGACATAGAGAGGAGCTGGGATGAAGAGCCAGGACCAAATGTCTCAGGACAAGCTGAAAGAACCCCCTTTAGCTCGGACAAATAGTTCCCCTATGCGATGGCGCAAGGCTGCGACACAGCTTGGGCCCATGTCTTTCTGCTGTCTGCCAAGTGTTACCATTGTTAGCTTAGGGCCATGACATGAGCCATGAGTTCTCCTGGTTACTGGACAAACACATCAGCTGTGTGTGTGTGTGTGTGTGTGTGGGTGTGTGTGTTGTGTGTGTGTGTTGTGTGGTGTTGTGTGTGTTGTGTGTTGTGGTTGTTGTGTGTGTGTGTGTGGTGTGTGTGTGTGTGTGTGTGTGTGGTGTGTCACGTTCCTGACTGTTTTCTGTTGTTTGTATGTGTGATGGTCAGGGCGTGAGTTTTGTGGTGGGCAGTCTATGTTGCTGTTCTATGTTGGTTTTGGGTTGCCTGGTATGGCTCTTAATTAGAGGCAGGTGTTTTGCGTTTTCCTCTAATTGAGAGTCATATTAAGGTAGGTTGTCTCACTGTTTGTTTGTGGTGATTGTCGCTGTGTCTGTGTTTGTTCAGCACACACGGTACTGTCTCGTCTCGTCTCGTTCATTCGGTCGTTCCTGTTCATGTGTTCTTCGTTTCATGTAAGTTCGTAGTTTAAGTCTGTCTAGTTCGTTTTGTTATTTTGTATATTTAGTCAAGTGTATTTCGTGTCTGTCTTCGTCTTACAATAAAGTCATTATGTATTCATTCACCCGCTGCGCTTGGTCTACTCACTCACCGAAAGAGACCGTTACAGAATCACCCACCAAACCCAGATCAAGCAGCGTTAACGGACAGCCACGACAGCAGCAGTGGGAAAAGGAGGATTGGACATGGGAAGAGATCCTGGACGGTAAAAGGACCCTGGGCAGAGCCAGTGGAGTGTCGCCGCCCAAAGCGGAGCTGGAGGCAGCGAAAGCGGAGAGGCGACGTTATGAGGAGGCAGCACGGAAGCAAGGCTGGAAGCCCGCAAGTACTAACCTAAAATTTCTTGGGGGCTAAGAGGTAGGGCCGAGGCAGGTAGGAGACCTGCGCCCACTTCCCAGGCAACCGTGAGACGGGATACGGGCAGACGCCGTGTTACGCAGTAGAGCGCACGGTGTCTCCTGTACGGGGGCAATAGCCCAGTGCGGGTTTTCACCTCCCCGCACTGGTAGGGCTAGATTGAGCATTGCCAAAGTGCCATGAGGCCGGCTCTACATATCTGGCCACCAGTACGTCTCCTTGGGCCGGCTTACATGGCACCAGCCTTACGCATGGTGTCCCCGGTTCGCCTACATAGCCCGGTGCGGGTTATTCCACCTCCCCGCACTGGTCGGGCGACCGGGGAGCATTCAGCCAGGTAAGGTTGGGCAGGCTCGGTGCTCAAGGGAGCCAGTACGCCTACACGGTCCCGTATTTCCGGCGCTACCTCCTCGCCCCAGCCCAGTACCACCAGTTCCGGCCACACGCACTAAGCCATCTGTGCGTCTCCAGAGCCTGTACGCACTGTTCCTTCTCCCCGCACTCCCCTGAGGTGCGTGCCCTCAGCCCGGGACCTCCAGTTCCGGTACCACGCACCAGGCTATAGTGCGCTTCGAGAGGTCAGTGTGCCCTGTCCCTGCTCCCCGCACTAGCTTGAAGTGCGTGCCGTCATCCCGGTACCTCCAGTTCCGCACCACGCACCAGGCCTACTGTGCACCTCAGCAGGCAGAGTCGGCCGTCTGCCAACCCTTCTGCACTGCCTGTCTGCCCAGCTCCGTCTGAGCCATCTGTCTGGCCAGCGCCGTCTGAGCCATCTGTCTGCCCAGCGCCGTCTGAGCCATCTGCTGCCCAGCGCCGTCTGAGCCATCTGTCTCCCAGCGCCGTCTGAGCCATCTGTCTGCCAGCGCCGTCTGAGCCATCTTTTGCCCAGCGCCGTCTGAGCCATCTGTCTGCCCAGCGCGTCTGAGCCATCTGTCTGCCAGCGCCGTCTGACCATCTGTCTGCCCAGCGCCGTCTGAGCCATCTGTCTGCCCAGCGCCGTCTGAGCCATCTGTCTGCCAGCGCCGTCTGAGCCATCTGTCGCCCAGCGCCGTCTGAGCCATCTGTCTGCCCAGCGCGTCTGACATCGTCTGCCAGCTGTCTAGCCATCTGTCTGCCAGCGCCTTCTGAGCCATCTGTCTGCCCAGCGCTTTGAGCCATCTTCTGCCAGCGCCTCATGAGCCATCCGTCTGCCCAGCGCTCTGAGCCGCCCGTCTGTCCGAGCCATTAGAGCCGTCCGTCAGTCAGGAGCCGCTAGAGCCGTCCGTCAGTCAGGAGCGCCGAGAGCCCCAGCCAGTCAGGACCGCCAGAGCCGCCAGCCAGTCAGGAGCCGCCAGAGCCGCCAGCCGTCAGGAGCCGCCAGAGCCGCAGCCAGTCAGGCTGCCAGAGCCGCCAGCCAGTCAGAGCTGCCCTACAGTCATGAGCTGCCCTTACAGTCGTGAGCTGCCCTACAGTCGTGAGTGCCCTACAGTCGTGAGCTGCCCTACAGTCGTGAGCTGCCCTACAGTCGTGAGCTGCCCTACAGTCGTAGCTGCCCTACAGTCGTGAGCTGCCTACAGTCGTGAGCTGCCCTACAGTCGTGAGCTGCCTACAGTGTGAGCTGCCCTACAGCCCGGACCTGCCAGAGTCCCTCAGCCCGGACCTGCCAGAAGTCCCTCAGCCCGGACCCTGCCAGAGTCCCTCAGCCCGGACCTGCCAGAGTCCTCAGCCCGACTGCCAGAGTCCTCAGCCCACCTGCCAGAGTCCCTCAGCCCGGACCTGCCAGAGTCCCTCAGCCAGGACCTGCCAGGAGTCCCTCAGCCAGGACCTGCCAGAGTCCCTCAGCCAGGACCTGCCGCCCCTTATCCCGGTGCTGCCCCTTATCCCGTGCTGCCCCTTATCCCGGTGCTGCCCCTTCATTTAGGTGGTTTTAGTTGGAGGTGGTCATTGGGAGGGGATACAGAAGCGGGGAGTGACTATGGTGTGTGGGACAGCGTCCGGAGCCTGAGCCACCACCGTGGTCAGATGCCCACCCAGACCCTCCCCTGGACTTTGTTGCTGTGCGCCCGGCTTCGCACCTTGAGGGGGGGTTCTGTCACGTTCCTGACCTGTTTTCTGTTGTTTGTATGTGTGTGATGGTCAGGGCGTGAGTTTGGGGGGCAGTCTATGTTTGCTGTTTCTATGTTGGTTTTGGGTTGCCTGGTATGGCTCTTAATTAGAGGCAGGTGTTTTGCGTTTTCCTCTAATTTGAGTCATATTAAGGTAGGTTGTTCTCACTGTTTGTTTGTGGGTGATTGTCGCTGTGTCTGTGTTTGTTGCACCACACGGTACTGTCTCGTCTCGTCTCGTTCATTCGGTCGTTCCTGTTCATGTGTTCTTCGTTTCATGTAAGTTCGTAGTTTAAGTCTGTCTAGTTCGTTTTGTTATTTTGTATATTTAGTCAAGTGTATTTCGTGTCTGTCTTCGTCTTACAATAAAGTCATTATGTATTCATCACCCGCTGCGCCTTGGTCTACTCACTCACCGAAAGAGAGCCGTTACAGTGTGTGTGTGTGTGTTATAGTGCCTACTAAATGGCACCCTATTCCCTATATCTATACTGCAATAGGGCTCAAATCAAGTCTAATTTTATTTGTCACATGCGCCGAATACAACAAGTATAAACCTTACCGTGAAATGCTTACTTATTATATTTAATAAATAAACTAAAGTAAAAAATGTAAATAAAAAAGTAACACAATAAAATAACAATAACGAGGCTATATTCAGGGGGTACCTGTACCGAGTCAATGTGCGTGGTACAGTTTAGTCGAGGTAATTTGTACATGTAGGTTGGGGTAAAGTGACTATGCATAGATAATAAACAGTGAATAGCAGCAGTGTAAAAACAAGGGGGGATGTCAATGCAAATAGTCCAGGTGGCCATTTGATGAATTGTTCAGCAGTCTTATAGCTTGGGGGTAGAAGCTGTTAAGATGCCTTTTGGACCTAGACACTGCCTAGTATATAGGTCCTGGATGTCAGGAAGCTTGGCCCCAGTGATTTACTGGGCTGTGTTCACTACCCTCTGTAGCGCCTTACGGTCAGATGCCGAGCAGTTGCCATACCAGGCGGTGATGCAACTGGTCAGGATGCTCTCGATGGTGCAACTGTATAACACTTTGAGGATCTGGGGACCTATGCCAAATCTTTTCAGTCTCCTGAGGGGGAAAAAAGGCGTACTCGCGCCCTCTTCACAATTTTCTTGGTGTGTTTAGACCATGATAGTTTTTTGGTGATGTGGACACCAAGGAACTTTAATCTATCGACCCGCTCCACTACAGCCCCGTCGATGTGAATGGGGGCCCTCATTTTCCTGTAGTCCACAATCATCTCCTTTGTCTTGCTCACGTTGAGGGAGAGGTTGTTGTCCTAGTACCACACTGTCGGGCTTTGACCTCCTCCCAATAGGCTGTCTCATTGTTGTCGGTGATCAGGCCTACCACTGTTGTGTCGTCAGAAAACTTAATGATGGTGTTGGAGTCGTGCTTGGCCACGCAGTAGTGGGTGAACAGGGAGTACAGGAGGGGCCTAAGCACGCACCCCTGAGGGGAACCCGTGTTGAGGATAAGCGTGGCAGATGTGTTGTTGACTACCCTTACCACCTGGGGGCAGCCCGTCAGAAAGTCCAGGATCCAGTTGCAGAGGGAAGTGTTTAGTCCCAGGGTCCTTAGCTTAATGATGAGCTTTGATTTAATAAAAAAAAAATGATTTTAATGGTGTTCAACACTATGGTGTTGAACACCAAGCTGTAGTCAATGAACAGCATTCTCACAGGTGTTCCTTTTGTCCAGGTAGGAAAGGGCAGAGTGGAGTGCGATTGAGATTGAGATACCAACGTGAGTGCTACGAGGCGGTAGTCATTTAGGCAGATTACCTTCGCTTTCTTGGGCACAGGGACTATGGTGGTCTGATTGAAATATGTAGATATTACAGACTCGGTYAGAGAGAGGTTGAAAATGTCAGTGAAGACATTTGCCAGTTGGTCCGCGCATGCTCTGAGTACATGTCCTGGTAATCCATCTGGCCCTGTGGCCTTGTGAATGTTRACCTTTTTAAAGGTCTTGTTCACATTGGCTAYGGAGAGCGTGATCACACAGTCTTCYGGAACAGCTGGTGCTCTCATGCATGCTTCAGTGTTGCTTGCCTCGAAACGAGCATAAAAGACATTTAGCCCATCTGGTAGGCTCGTGTCACTGGGCAGCTCATGGCTGGGTTTCTCTTTGTAGTCCGTATTAGTTTGCAAGCCCTGCCACATCCGACGAGCGTCAGAGCCGGTGTAGTAGGATTCAATCTTAGTCCTGTATTGACGCTTTGCCTGTTTGATGGTTCGTCTGAGGGCATAACGGGATTTCTTATAAGCATCCGGATTAGTGTCCCACTCCTTGAAAGCAGCTGCTCTAGCATTTAGCTTGGTGCGGATGTTGCCTGTAATCCATGGCTTCTGGTTGGGATATGTACGTACAGTCACTGTGGGGACAACGTTGTCGATGCACTTATTGATGAAGCCGGTGACTGAGGTGGTATACTCYTCAATGCCATTGGATGAATCCCAGTCTGTGCTAGCAAAACAGTCCTGTAGCGTAGCATCCGCGTCATCTGACCACTTCCGTATTGAGCGAGTCACTGGTACTTCCTGCTTTAATTTTAGCTTGTAAGCAGGAATCAGGAGGATGGAATTATAGTCAGATTTGCCAAATGGATGGCGAGGGAGAGCTTTGTACGTGTCTCTGTGTGTGGAGTAAAGGTGGTCTAGAGTTCTTTTTTCTCTGGTTGCACATGTGACATACTGGTAGAAATGAGGTAAAACGTATTTAAGTTTGCCTGCATTAAAGTCCCCGGCCACTAGGAGCAGCGCTTCTGGATGAGTATTTTCTTCTTTGCTTATGGCCTTATACAGCTCGTTGAGTGCGGTCTTAGTGCCAGCGTTGATTTGTGGCGGTAAATAGACGGCTACAAAAAATATAGATGAAAACTCTTGGTAGATAGTGTGGTCTACGGTTTATCATGAGGTACTCTACCTCAGGGGAGCAATACCTCRAGACTACCTAAGTATTAGACATCGTGCACCAGCTGTTATTGACAAATAGACACACACCCCTACCCCTCGTCTTACCGGACGTAGCTGTTCTGTCCTGCCGATGCAYGGAAAACCCAGCCAACTGTATATTACTCGTGTTGTTGTTCAGTCACGACTCTGTGAAAAATAAGATATTACCGTTTTTAATGTCCCGTTGGTAGGATAGTCTCTAATGGAGCTCATCCAGTGATTGCATGCAAAATATCACAATTGGTTAGAAGCCCTAAAAACGGCAGCCATTCCCTCTGGCGCCATTATTTCTTTCTAATGTAGGGAATAGGGTGCCATTTGGGATGCAGAGTTATAGTGTGATGAAGAGAGATGTACATTACAGTATGTGGCCAACCTGTCAGCAGTATGGATGTTCTTAACATCAGAGACAGGACAGGATAGAGACAGACAGGATGTATAGAGACCGATTAGAAAGGGACAGAGACAGACAGGATAGAGACAGACAAGATAGAGACAGACAAGATAGAGACAGACAGGGCTAGCCAGAACAGGAGAGCCACTGACCGCTTACGCGTGGATAAACACTTTGTTCTCTCCTGTCTCATTAAGCCTATTGGATCCAACACAATTCACAAATGAGGCCCGTTATGTAACACACAAATAGGAAAGTTAACAAGGTCGTTCAGCTGTCAATCTGTTGTCTCATCAAGCTGTCTGATGATCATCTATAACACACCGAATCTAATTTTGGATTTCGAGCACTGCTGACAACATCTCATTCCACACTGCAGTATTTTCTATATGTATGTACTATATGTATGTGGAAGGGGAGGGGGAGTTTTAGTGTATATGATTATCAAGCAGCAGTGAAGATGCAGTGCGCTGTTGCCAGTTCAAAGCCTAAGAACAAAGTCCTCCCAGCCTATGCTCCTCATACAGCCCCTGCTAGTCTAGGAGGGGGTCGTCATGGAAACCTCCTCCAATTCCCCCAACACACACAGACAACATGGAGGTGCACTAGGGTAAAAAATATAACAACCCAGCCTTCTTTCTTTTTCACTCCCCCTCTTTTTTATCTCTCTCTCTTTCACTCTCCCTCCCTTGTGGAGCGATTTCAGTGCCAACAGAAATTGTATTGTAATTGTAKAATTTTTTTATTTGTATTAGGATATTTGAATGTAATATTTTTTTTATGTTTAATTCACAAATTGAATSATTGAATTCATAAATTGAACTTGTATTTCATGATTTGAAACTGAACTGAATGAATATTGCATTACGAGTTAAAATACAATTTCAATTGAATTCAAATTCAATATTTGTATATTCAGCTTAAATACGGTAGATATTGCATTCATGGTCTGTGTATCAAGTTTACGAACCATCAATTCAAGTTCATCAAAGTTTAATATATTTCATTCCTCAGATGCATTCAGATTCAAAACCGGAGACCACGTTCCTGGTACTTTGCCAGCCAGGAAAGGTAGAGGAGAACAGATAGAATCAAACTCTCTCAGTGGTCAACAGAAGCTTCTGCTGGTTCCTGAAGCCAATGTGRSATGTTGAATTTATTTTCCTACTAWGGATTTGGCTTTATTGTTTGAACCACTTTAGCTATAMGCTATTATGACCCCATTCCCAAAAGCTAAGACTCTCTGGAGCATTCATTTGCTTTCTGTTCCCATGTGTGATGATCACAGGCTMCGTTAGGAGTGTCACAAAAACCGCAATTTGGCCCCCATAAGAATATAGTTTCTATCTCCTAGCCAACTTTTCAGACTAGCCCTGTCATAGCCCTTCTAAGGATAGCCTTTCCACCCCCTATTTAATCTTGCTCTTGTGACTGACTGGGTTCGAACCAGGTCTCCTGAATGTCACAAGGCTGTTGGACCTCTTAGATTAGCACATAGGCAKTAGTTCAGGAAGCTAACACAAGTCTTCAAGTCTCCAATAAGGTTCATCGAACCACCTCGGTTACATTTCACCCCCCTTGGACCTCATACTCGGAGATCACGGCACCAATATAACAGACTGGGTTCGAAATCAAGCCTACTGCACAACAACACTTTCTGTGGCAAACAGAAGCAGAAKAATCTGTGCACCTAATTTAATACACTTCACYCTCCTTTGACCTCCTCCTTGAAGAGACCCATCCAAGTCACAGGACCAATGTCTAGGCATTTAGCGCAACAGGCTAACACAGTCTTAACCCAGTCAGTCACATGTTAACTTTATAATTACTACCCTTGCCGGAGACATGAGACCAGAGGCCGACTGGGACCAAAAATCGGCCCTGGCATTTCAAACACACCAGCCCATTCTTATTTCAAGGCCCCTTCGCCGGCCCATTCTTTTCCTCCAGGCCCCCACAATGGCCCATTATTTCCCTTGAGGCCCCAACTATTACAATTTTGTGCAAAAAAACAAAACAGGTTTGACAGGCCCACTGGGCTAAAAATGGACCAGCCCATCTGGCATTTGCCCGAAATTCCACATGGCCAGTCCGCCCCTGCCTGATGTCTAACACTTGTCAAACTAGCACGTCTTCAGGTCTCAGGGTAGGTTCTCATCACATAAGCATTGATCACCTAAACTTGCTGGATCTTGAAGACTTGTATTAGTTTAGCAGATGGGGACCTGTGAAACTCACTCCTCAGGCTGAAGTGTCGCCCCTTGCATAATTGAAGAAGGCCTTTTTTTAATAGCACGATGGGTCGGGATGCTTCAGGAGGGAGGTCATGTGTGTTTTTGAGGCAGAAGTCCTGAGTTCGAATCTCCATATGTGCTGAACCGCGGGGAAGCGGTACTCGCTAAGCAGGCAGCGTGGCGTCCTTTACAATGGTGCAACTGGACTCGAATCTACAGTTGCACTGGTACAATCGCTGGGGTTGCTGTGGAGAGAGCTAAAGGGGTGAATGTCGCAGATGGGGATCTTTGAAACTCACTCATCAGCTAATGTTCCCTTTCTTTAGGCACTGAGCAAATGTCTGGTCTGCTGAGCGCAAACTTGAACGTTGTGAAAATGACGTGCATCTTCTGGCACGCGTTGACTGTGAACACTGAGGCTGTACCCGCTTTAYGATACAGTTTTAACAGTAGACAACTACTGTGTCTATTTGATCATAATGTAGGCCTACCAGAGTGACCTACCATCAAAATCAATGGAGAAAATGCATCCCATAACATTTTAACATGGAAATAGCTGTTCTATCATTAAGCCTACAGTAGCAGCTAATGTGTGGTGTTCAATGTAGTCCTACATTCCGTGAGACTTTTGGAAAAAATATGCAGGGCTTGACATTAACTTGTTTATCCACTTGTCCTTCAGACAAGGAGGTGACTTGAAATGTGTTGTTTATGCAAGAAACCACTTTAYAAAATAAAGTTAATTATTATTCYCATACCATTATTACAGAGAATCAGACAAATTATGCTATCTTCTGCATATTGGCTACTTAGCTTATTCAAGCCTGTCTCAAAATACAACACTGCCCCTTTAAGACAGAAAAAATTATCATTACCTGACTCGCTTTTCAATGATGGCTAGAAATGCAMACGTTTTGTACTCTTGTAGGAAGCAACTATTCCCCCATTGCTGACTAGAAATTAGCTATAACTGGGCTAATAACTCACTTACTAGCGAAGAACATTAACAAATGTGCACACGTGGCTTAATGCAGCTCTCGCTTTGATCTCAAAACAAGCGCATCTACCACAGCCATGGGAAGTAAGGGTGCTGAGGTTGCTGGAGAACCCCCTGAAAAATCTGAATAAATATGTATTTTTTGGTTGTTGGAAAAAATATTTTTTTCACAAAAGTAGTGCACTGGGGTTTTAATAGTCCTGTATAAGCCGGACCGATATAGCCGCRTCTGCAGTGCGGGCAAAAACTCCCCACCCCCCTGTTGACCAAACATCTATATTAGTGGCTAATATTGGCAATTCCCACAGTAAAGGGAAACGTTGATAGTGTTAACTAAAGGGGAAAACTAGAAGTTGAGTGAAGTTCAATCTCGTGCTTCTCTGTGCTGGCTGATATTTMTTTTGTGCGGCAGTCCCGGGGGACCTGCGTGCCAGCGCATAGCTTACAGGGAACATTGCTCATCAGCCTGAAGTGTTGTTCCTTGCGCAATTGAAGAAGACCTTTTTTCAATAGAGCGGTGGGTTGGAATGCTTCAGGAGGGCAGTCCAATGTGTTTGCGAGGAAGAGGTCCTGAGTTTGAGTCTCGGTACGAGCTGAATCAGAAGGAAGCGGTACTCCTTAATCAAGCAGTGTGTCGTCCTTTACATTAACTTCCTGAACTTATCCCTATAGGCTTTAGCTAAGTGGACTAACAGTCTTGTGACATGCAGCAGACCTGGTTCAAACCCAGTCAGTCACAAGAGCAAGATTAAATTGGGGGTGGAAAGGCTATCCTTAGAAGTCAATGGTTTTTGTTTACCACAGTGAGCTTTGGATTCTATGACAAGGCATTTCAACTACAGTTGAAGTTGGAAGTTTACATACACTTAGGTTGGAGTCATTAACACTTGTTTTTCAACCACTCCCCAAATGTCTTGTTAACAGACTTTAGTTTTGGCAAGTCGGTTAGGACATCTACCTTGTGCATGACACAAGTCATTTTTCCAACAATTGTTTACAGACAGATTATTTCACATATAATTCACTGTATCACAATTCCAGTGGGTAGGAAGTTTACATACTGTGCCTTTAAACAGCTTCCAGACAATTATGTCATGGCTTTAGAAGCTTCTGATAGGCTAATTGACATAATTTGAGTCAATTGGAGGTGTACCTGTGGATGTATTTCAAGGCCTACCTTCAAACTCAGTGCCTCTTTGCATGACATCATGGGAAAATCTGAAGAAATCAGCCAAGACCCCAGAAAAAAAATTGTAGACCTCCACAAGTCTGGTTCATCCTTGGGAGCAATTTCCAAACACCTGAAGGTACCACGTTCATCTGTACAAACAATAGTACGCAAGTATAAACACCATGGGACCACACAGCCGTCATACTGCTCAGGAAGGAGACGCGTTCTGTCTCCTAGAGATGAACGTACTTTGGTGCGAAAAGTACAAATCAATCCCAGAACAACAGCAAAGGAAATTGTGATGATGCTGGAGGCCATAAAAAAGCCATACTACGGTTTGCAACTGCATATGGGGACAAATATCGTACTTTTTGGAGAAATGTCCTCTGGTCTGATGAAACAAAATTAGAACTGTTTGGCCATAATGCCTATCGTTATGTTTGGAGGAAAACGGGGAGGCTTGCAAGCTGAAGAGCACCATCCCAACCGTGAAACACGGGGTTGGCAGCATCATGTTGTGGGGGTGCTTTGCTACAGGAGGGACTGGTGCACTTCACAAAATAGATGGCATCATGAGGTAGGAAAATTATGTGGATATATTGAAGCAACATCTCAAGACATCAGTCAGGAAGTTTAAAGCTTGGTCGCAAATGGGTCTTCCAAATGAACAATGACCCCAAGCATACTTCCAAAGTTGTGGCAAAATGGCTTAAAGACAACAAAGTCAAGGTATTGGAGTGGCCATCACAAAGCCCTGACNAGGAAGTTAAAGCTTGGTCGCAAATGGGTCTTCCAAATGGACAATGACCCCAAGCATGCTTCCAAATTTGTGGCAAAATGGCTTAAGGACAACCATTTCAAGGTATTGGAGTGGCCATCACAAAGCCCTGACCTCAATCCTACAGAAAATTTGTGGGCAGAACTGAAAAAGCGTTTGCGAGCAAGGAGGCCTACAAACCTGACTCAGTTACACCAGCTCTATCAGGAGGAATGGGCCAAAATTCACCCAACTTATTGTGGGAAGCTTGTGGAAGGCTACCCGAAACGTTTGACCCAAGTTAAACAATTTAAAGGCAATGCTGGCAAATACTATTTGAGTGTATGTAAAACTTCTGACCCACTGGGAACGTGATGAAATAAATAAAAGCTGATATAAATCATTCTCTCTACTATTATTCTGACATTTCACATTCTTAAAATAAAGTGGTGATCCTAACTGACCTAAGACAGGGAATTTTTACTAGGATTAAATGTCAGGAATTGTGAAAAACTGAGTTTAAATGTATTTGGCTAACGTGTATGTAAACATCTGACTTCAACTGTATATTCTTATGTGGGGGACATTTTGTGACACTCCCTTCTAACGCAGCATGTGATCATCATAGAGTGAAACACCCACGTCCAGGCTCCAGAGAGTCTTAGCTTTCAGGAATGGGCTCATAGTAGCTCATAGCCAAAACGGTTCAAATGTTAGGGCCAAATGGGCCGAATTAGGGCCGAATTGTTTTCAGAAACCGCCAGAAGTTT
Source organism: Salvelinus sp. IW2-2015 (assembly GCF_002910315.2). Taxonomy (NCBI): domain Eukaryota; kingdom Metazoa; phylum Chordata; class Actinopteri; order Salmoniformes; family Salmonidae; genus Salvelinus; species Salvelinus sp. IW2-2015. Next base: position 295,169 of record NW_019942726.1, on the reverse strand, counting down.
CTGTTTACCACAGTGAGCTTTGGATTCTATCAGTTCTCTTCCACTTTTYCTGGCTGGCAAAGTACCAGGATGTTGTCTCTGGTTTTGAATCTGAATTTAGAGAACTGAATTGGAAAACTGAATCTGAATGCGTCTGAGAAGTTGAATATATGAAACTTTGATAARCTTGAAATTATAGTTTGTTAACTTGATGCACAGACAATTAATRCAATATCTATCATATTGAAAATGAATATATAAWTATTGAGCTTGAATATTAAATTAAATGGAAATTAAATGTTAAAGCCGACTGTAATATCCATTCAATTCAGTTTCAAATCAGGAAATACAAGTTCAGTTTACAAGTTCAGCATTACAATTTCAAAAAGATTAAATTAAAATTCAAAATGATGGAATTCAAATAAAATGTATATTGGCACTGAAATTGCTCCATACTCCCTTCCCTGTTTCTCTCTCTCTCTCGCTCTCTCTCTCTTTTAATCACACAAAAAACCCACATCTATCTCTTTTCCTTTCATTCCATCTCTTTCTCGTTCTATCCCTCTCTATTTCTGACATGCTTCTCCTGGGAACAAAATATAATTATTTAAAAGCCTGGTCTTGTTTGTTTGCTTGGTTTAATGTTAATTATTCAAATCCGGACCGAGCGTTGTCGGTAAAAGCACTCTGTTCGCGAGTGTGTGGGAGTGTGTATGTGTGCGAGGGACTCATCTCTTCAGGTCTGAAGAGAGTTTCGAACAATACAAATATACCTGCGAATGAGAGAGCAAGCCACAGCCCACCTGGCAGAGCATGCACCCGTATCTCTGAGAGGATTGCATAGCAACAGTGTACCCAGGCACAGCCTCTAAAACAGATGCATCTGCTAGAGGAAGACCAGGGAAGATGTGTCAAAGGTAGGAATCAATCGACCACAATCTGCTTGAGGGGAAAACTCATGATCGACTCCTTTGTTTTTCAGATGAAAACAAACTATTTCCATTCTAGGCATGCCAGTTGAATTCTCTTAACCTCACACTGCTAGAATCAGCTCGAGATAGATATTCTACTTGATACATCTCAGTTCTGGATGTCCTGAGCTCAATCAATGTTTGGTGCGTTCAGTCGACAGGTCATGTGAGGTAGCCAGGTGTGTCATGTAATTTGTGTTGTGTGTGTGACGTGGGCAGAAGGGAACCTACAGGGTTAGATAAGGAGACCGAGACGGAGAGGATACTCGCCCGCCTTGGATAGACTGTGTGTTTGGGCTGAGGATAGTTATGCATAATAGACACACAGATCCTCCATTTAGAAGCAAATCCCCTCCGCTGGCAGGGCAGGGCAGGGCAGAGCTTACTGCTGCAGCATACATAAACACCCAGCGCACATAGACAGCAATACAGGCTCTTTGTCTTCTTCGAGGTTGCCAAATTGTACGGTCGAGTCAAGAGCGGGGCGTGGAGTATGAGACACTTGAGAGGCTGTTAATGCGTACAGTGAGCTGTATTGGCCCTGCGGTGGCACTGATACGGCAGGCTGTTTACACAGACAGACAGAGGGGAGAGCATTCGTTCCCTAAGTTCCATGGTGGTGTCGCAGTTCTTCAACGCTCCCTAGTGAGGGGTCGCTTTAATTAAACATCCCCGATTGCCCTACTTTCCTCTGTGGCTGTGTGGGTTAGATAGTCCTCATCACACCGCAAGACAGCCAACAATGGCAGCTTCCTTTGCCATTTCTCTAAGCCCCTGGAATGCAGACGGGTTATCTGGATTGGCGCACCACCTACAGTGATGCTGCTAAGTGAGACGTTTGTGTTGTCCTAGGTGTAGTTTGTGTATGTTTCTCAGAGTAACAGTAATTCTGTACCATTGTCTACGGTTGGATGCCTGGCCACCCTGTTGGGGTCTGTTAAGACAGACATTGGTCTTCCATCTCTATATATGAACATGAGTGTGAGCATCTATCTACCATCTTTGATATTGTGGGAAGAGGGTGTGGGGGTGGCTCTTTTGTAATGCAATTTCACTGTCAACCACAGAATGGAGTGTTCCGAGTGTGCGACGGATGGACCAGAAATGTCATTTGTATCTGATCTGATRTGATTGAGTTGTGGAGACACATTGCGGAGGCTTCCCTGCCACAGAGAGAAGCAGCAGGCTGTAATTCTCCAGGTCCACCATACCGTGTTATTGTAGAGATCTGGCGTGTGTGTCGGGGAGATGTGTGAGAGGGTTTTGCATATGAATGGGGTGGTGACAGACAGTGTGGGGGCAAGGGGCAGGGGGGTGCTACTGATGGAGCTAGCCTAGCGAGGGGGCTGTAGCATTGTGAGTGGCCCAGGCTGTTGTTGTAGTGGTGGCCCAGGCCTTTCATCRGCCCTGAGATGAGCTAGTGGCACACATAATTGATCCGATCCATGGACACGCTATCTGAGCAGGCCTTTCTGCCTCGGAGAGAGCAGGCCTTCAAAGACTTGAGGAGCACATCAACTGCAGGGGCGTGAAAATAGACCGCTTGAATGCATTTAAGAATCAAGGTTACGTTTTTTAACTCTGCCTCTTGACCCGCCTACACTAGACAGTATWTACAAAAGTATGTGGACACCCCTTCAAATTAGTGGATTCGGCAATTTCAGTCACACCCATTGCTGACAGGTGTATAAAATCAAGCACACAGCCATGCAATWTCCATAGACAAACATTGGCAGTAGAATGGCCTTACTGAAGAAATCMGTGACTTTCAACGTGGCACCGTCATAGGATGCCACGTTTCCAACATATCAGTTTGTRRAATTTCTGCCCTGCTAGAGCTGCCGGTCAACTCTGTGCTGTTATTGTGAAGTGGAAATGTCTAGGAGCAACAATGGCTCAGCCGCGAAGTGGTAGGCCTCACAAGCTTACAGAACGGGACCGCTGAAGCTCATAGCACGTAAAAATCGTCTGTCCTCGGATGCAACACTCACTACCGAGTTCCAAACTGCCTCTGGAAGCAAGGTCAGCACAAGAACTGTTCGTCAGGAGCTTCATGAAATGGGTTTCCATGGCCGAGCAGCCGCACACAAGCCCAAGATCACCATGCGCAACTTCAAGCGTCGGCTTGAGTGGCGCAAAGCTCGACATTGGACTCTAGAGCAGTGGAAACGTGTTCTCTGGAGTGATGAATCATGCTTCACCATCTGGCAGTCCAACAGACGAATCTGGGCTGTTTTTCATGGTTCAGGCTAGGCCCCTTAGTTACAGTGAAGGGAAATCTTAACGCTACAGCTTACAATGACATTCTAGACAATTCTGTGCTTCCAAATTTGTAGCAACAGTTTGCGGAATCCTGTTTCAGCATGACAATGCCCCGTGCACAAAGCACGGTCCATACAGAAATAGTTTGTTGAGATCAGTGTGGAAGAACTTGACTAGCCTGCACAGAGCTCTGACCTCAACCCCAATCAAACACCTTTGGGATGAATTGGAAAGCCGACTGCAAGCCACGCCTAATCGCCCAACATCAGTGCCCAACCTCACTAATGCTCTTGTTGCTGAATGGAAGCAAGTCCCTGCAGCAATGTTCCAATATCTAGTGGAAAGCCTTCCCAGAAGAGTGGAGGCTGTTATAGCAGCAAAGGTGGGACCAACTCCATATTAATGCCCATGATTTTGGAATGAGATGTTTGACGAGCAGGTGTCCATATACTTTTGGTGATGTAGTGCATTTCAAGCCATTCACCAATTTAATTTCACATAGCTGGGTCTTGAAAATAGATTTTACGGTTATCAATGAGGTGAAGGAAACAGAACGTGACTCATTCAGGCATACAGTCGGTGGGTAATGTACTGTATCAAWGTATTGAGTATCTCAGTGAGGTAACGTTTCTCTGTGTGTCTTATCTTCCAGCTGACATCATATCCACGGTTGAGTTCAACCCAACTGGAGAGCTGCTGGCAACGGGGGACAAGGGAGGGAGAGTAGTGGTGTTCCAGAGAGAACAGGAGGTAAGACCGGCACAAACCCCCATTCTCATCATGTCTCTCACATCCTGGCACTCTGTTTTACTATGTCACTAACCATTTGACATCTAGCTCATAAACCTGCATCGAATGAACCCATATTGAACCTTGAATGAAATAACATCACATCGGCACATGCATTACCATTCATAAACGTCCTATTTTCAGGACCCTGTCTCTCAAAGATAATTCGTAGGAATACAAATAACTTCACAGATCTTCATTGTAAAGGGTTTAAACACTGTTTCCCATGCTTGTTCAATGAACCATAAACAATTAATGAACATGCACCTGTGGAACGGTCGTTAAGACACTAACAGCTTACAGACGGTAGGCAATTAAGGTCACAGTTATGAAAATGTAGGACACTAAAGAGGCCTTTCTACTGACTCTGAAAAACACCAAAATTAAGATGCCAGGGTCCCTGCTCATCTGCGTGAATGTGCCCTAGGCATGCTGCAAGGAGGCATGAGGACTGCAGATGTGGCCAGAGCAATAAATTGCAATGTCCGTACTGTGAGACGCCTAAGACAGCACTACAGGGAGACAGGACGGACAGCTGATCGTCCTCGCAGTGGCAGACCACGTGTAACAACACCTGCACAGGATTGGTACATCTGAAATCACACCTGTGGGACAGGTACAGTATGGTAACAACAGCTGCCGAGTTACACCAGGAACGCACAATCCCTCCATCAGTGCTCAGACTGTCTGCAATAGGCTGAGAGGCTGGACTGAGGGCTCGTAGGCCTGTTGTAAGGCAGGTCCTCACCAGACGTCACCGGCAACAAACGTCGCCTATGGGCACAAACCCAAACCTGTCACTGGACCAGACAGGACTGGCAAAAATGCTCTTCACTGACGAGTCGCGGTTTTGTCCACCTGGGATGATGGTCGGATTCGCGTTTATAGTCCAAGGAATGAGCGTTACACCAAGGCTTGTACTCTGGAGCGGGATTGATTTGGAGTGGAGGGTCCGTCATGGTCTGGGGCAGTGTGTCACAGCATCATCGGACTGAGCTTGTTGTCATTGCAGGCAATCTCAACGCTGTGCGTTACAGGGAAGACATCCTCCTCCCTCATGTGGTACCCTTCCTACAGGTCATCCTGACATGACCTCCAGCATGACAATGCCACCAGCCATACTGCTCGTTCTGTGCGTGATTTCTGCAAGACAGGAATGTCAGTGTTCTGCCATGGCCAGCGAAGAGCCCGGATCTCAATCCTATTGAGCACGTCTGGGACCTGTTGGATCGGAGGGTGAGGGCTAGGGCCATTCCCCCCAGAAATGTCCGGGAACTTGTAGGTGCCTTGGTGGATGAGTGGGGTAACATCTCACAGCAAGAACTGACCATCTGGTGCAGTCCATGAGGAGGGGATGCACTGCAGTACTTAATGCAGCTGGTGGCCAACACAGATACTGACTGTTACTTTTGATTTTGACCCCCCCCCCTTTGTTCAGGGACACACTATTCCATTCTGTTAGTCACATGTCTGTGGAACTTGTTCAGTTTGTGTCTCAGTTGTTGAATCATTTTATTGTTCATAAATATTTACACATGTTAAGTTTGCTCAAAGTAAACGCAGTTGACAGTGAGAGGACGTTTCTTTTTTTGCTCAGTTTAGATGTTGGTTGGATCTGGAAGAAACAGTGCCAGCGTGTTACAGTAAAGGTTCGCACGCATCGCACCGAATGTTGATCTAGCGTTCGTCTGCTGATCGTTCCGCGCACTGTGTTCAGGGACCACCCACTGTTTACATCTGACTGTCTTCACCCGATTCTACATGTAAAATTGGTGTACACTCGGTTCGCAAATGATGCTGACACTCTGTTCAGAGATGCTAAGTACTCTCGGCGAGCAAACACTATTGCTGTGTCTGAGCTCTTACATTCGCTGGGTTACTGTGTAGTAGTAGTTGTAGCAGCAGTAGTAGCAGCAGTAGTACTAGTAGTGGAAGGTTAAGGGTCTGTGAAATGTTTATTCAGTGGTTGTAGGAGGTATATGGAAAGATTATGGGCCACTCGGGGAGGCCTACCGTCTCCTTTGGAAGCTGGATGAAAGGACTAGACAGCGTCTGAATCTTCTGTCTGGCTGTGAGAAAATATGAACGTCAGGGACTGCATGAGTTCCCCCCCCCCTCCTTTCTCCGCGTCTTTTCACCTTCCAGCTGATTTCAAGGCGCTCCATAGTATCCGCTAATCCTCACACCAGAGGCGCCCCCCCCCCTCTTGCTTCCCCCCGTCTTCACCCCGCAGAGGGCAAATGTGTTTCCATTAATACCCTCCCCTCTTGTTTGGTCATCTGATTTGGCTCTATTGATACTGAAGCTTCCTGAGGTGAAACCTGACCTGCCATGTTGGCTGAGCTGAGGCTGCTGGCTGTTATTGAGCTATCTCGCTGGCCCTTACTACAGATCCTGACAGCCTTACAATAGATTTAACCCACTTTGCCTGATTTCTCATAGTTCTACTCAACAAAAATACCTTATGGAGGCACAAGGTCTGTACATGTCAGCAGTTATGTCAACACGTATAATGCCGGAGAGGGATTTTGGTGACTGCTCAACATACTACAGTCCCCATGTTTTGTTTGTTCCTGGGTAGTTCCTGGGTAGTGTCGTAGTATGCTTGATCTAGAAAGCAAAAACCAGGCCATCGACACATCTGCTGCTGTGAAATCTTGGGTTGCTGTTTCCTTACATTTTGTTCTTCAATGCAAATAGAATCCTACTCTCAAATTGTGTTCAATGTACCCCTCCTCTGTATCCTCATCCGCAATATCATTATCTCATTTCATTGTCAAACTTCAAACACTGGCCTTTTTTTCGTTTGCATGTCTGAATAGCTGAATAATCCCAGAACATCTGCCCATTCTTCCACAAACTCCCAACGTGTCCTTGTTGTTTCAGAGTAAGAACCAGCCCCACAGGAGAGGGGAGTACAATGTTTACAGCACCTTCCAGAGCCACGAGCCTGAGTTTGACTACCTGAAGAGCCTGGAGATCGAGGAGAAGATCAACAAGATCCGCTGGCTGCCTCAACAGAACGCTGCCTACTTCCTCCTCTCCACCAATGGTAAGCCGCGCAGCCAGTTGTAGGGAAATCGCCATATTTTACTGCTCACTTGTCGATGTTAGTGTCTGCTAATGGTTCCATTACCTCCATTACATCACCTGTTGCATAACACAGCCTATTGATTTTAGCCAAGCAGCTGCTTTATGGAAAAGTCTTCGTGTTAAGTGCCACAAGAGGCAGGAAGTGGCTCTTCTCAAGTTACATATTCACATATTCATCAGTCACTCCATTGACCTTTACAATACTGCAGTGCCCCTCCTTTCACATTTCACTAAATGTATGAGACGGGGAACTTGSATCAGCAGACAGACTCCTATGAGGGCAGAGGACATCAGTGGAACAAGCTGGGCTGGCAACAGGAGGCTTTAATCAGGTTAATTGGAGGCTATTGATCTCAGCTGATATATCTGCTATCTATTTATGCCATGCCAACMCTCCGCAGTGGCAAGCTTCCAATACTGTAGCAGCACAGCAGATCGAGCCGCACACCACTGTCGCCCTCCTCCCCGCCTCAGCGCAGCTAGCTATCTCCCCAAGCCAGATCAGCACAGTACACCTTTCGTTTAGCCTATCCCTCGTCTGTTGTTACTCATCCCTCTCTCCCCTCCTCTTCTCCGCCCTGCAGATAAAACAGTGAAGCTGTGGAAGATCAGTGAGCGGGACAAGAGACCGGAGGGCTACAACCTGAAGGACGAGGATGGGAGGATCCGAGACCCAGCCACCATCACCGCCCTGCGGGTAAGATGCCAACCCGTGCCCCACCACGGTGTCACCACAGCCTCCGGGCATCTCTGTGCCCACCCGCCCAGTGCTACACGCAGAGGTTGAACACTGATGTCATCCTTCCTCTGGCAACCTGTGTCATTATCGCTCCCTATGGCAGTCTAAGCCTCTATCTCTCCCCCAGTGCCACTGAGGGATTAAAGAAACTCGCCTGGTTTCATATCTTGCCAAATGCACATGTCTGTCAGTGTGAGGGTGTGGAGGGGTGTTTCTGGCTCTTAGAGGGGGGTAGGGATGGGGTAAGCGGGGGACACCAAGCGCCAATGCTGCTGACTGACCAAACATTAACCAGGTCCAGTAGTGACCCATCTGTCTCCACCATCCTGTGACCAGGGGTCAGCATGGGGTCAAATATCACCCCCATCTCCATGGATACACAGACAGCAGGCTGGGACATGTCCGAATCAACTAGATTGGTAGCTGTCAGATGGTAAAGCCAAGATGGTAGATTATAGCTGGTGTAAACAGAGGTCTTATGATGGGTAGAACTTTGTTGTCTTTTCCTTTATAAACATAAAATGCCTATATTCATCTTTGTTGTGTTACATGAAAGAAACCCCCCAGAACAAACATTGGAATTGAATCCTCTCTTTTTCTCCCCCACTCTCATTATTTAAAAAAATGTAATAGACATGATTTCCTTCGTTCAAGAGCTCACACTCCGCACTCCTCAGTAAATATCATATTGATTTAGGAGAGAGGTGAGCAGTGCAGAAACTGTATCAATATTTCGACCCCTGGCTCGTGCCAATCATCCCTCTCTCCTCATGCTCCCATTTTCCACTCTGGGCCCAAATTGACCCTTACGCAACACAGCCTTTGGAAATCAATAGAAATCACATTACGGTTGAGAGATGGAATTGTGAAACATCATTGAATGGGATTAAGTTAGTGGGAGGGAGCGACAGTGTTGCAGGCTGTGCTTGACTTGGACAGGAGCTCACCGGAGCTGAGTACCGGCAACTTCAATTTTCTACTGCTTGAGCTCCTGTTCCTCTTATAGAATATTAGCTCAAAAGTATTGTGGAGCTTCGGCACCTAAATGTAAGCAGTACCGGCACCCAAAATGAGTACCGGCACCTATTTCATTCCAAGTCAAGCACTGGTTCCAGGACTGGCAGAGACTATCCATTATATTGACCAGATACTCTAGTGGCCGCTCTAACAATGAAAAAAAAATGAAAAAAATGGAAGGCAGTCGGGAGTAGGCAAGATCAGGTGGGATAATTAGAGCCAATGAGAAGGCAGATGCGCGTGTACAGGCACCACAGGCACAACGGTTTCTGCTAGTTACCACAGCCACAAAGTCAAAATGGGCTCTGTCGTAAAAAGYCATGAAAACAGAACATTMATTTTTTTTTTGTATTMATTTAAGGTTAGGTTTAAAATCACATTTTAAGAAGAGAAATATGACTTTGTGGCTGTGGTAACTAGTGACGACCAGGCACAACTCCGATAAATTGTGTGTTTTCTCAAAGTTGCYGGGATGTCACGTGTCCTACTTATATCAGTACACTCGTAACAACCTAATCATTACGAAACTTCTATTAGATCAAGTAAGCCACACGTAGCAAATATGCCAGTCAATTATTTGTTAACCAAATTTGACACTCCYTCATTGACCTCCATACAAAAACTCCTCGCTTGGTGAGCGAAGAAAATGTCTGTCAGTCACTCTGAGAGAAAACATGATGTCACCCATCAGAGAKGAGGCGGGATGTACTGTCAGTCTGTCCCGGTGCCCTGCAGAGGAGACCTTACTAACTGACTACACTTAACCCTATGTGGGACCAGTACAGGATCAATGTTATTGAAAATGTCCACTGCTCACTAGCATGCATACCACTGTGTATGCTATGCTTATGGTGAGATGGTACACTTAAGGAGGATTTACTATCCATTTGGGCTGAAGGTGGGTTTCCCATGCCTCTCCTATCCTGTCTGAACATATCACCCTCTTGGCTTGATTCATGTCCAGGTCTTTCTATTGAGTAATAACTGTGGACCGAAGCAGCTCCTCCCAGCGCCGCCTCATCTGAGAAACAGACGTTGATGTATGAGTTAATGACCTCAGCAGTCTCTGCAGCATGCTTCTCCTCCACCTCTCGCTGTGTGATGGTGTGACCGTGCCGTGGCGCTGAGAGACACTCATSATGCTAGCGGACTCATATCTGATAATCATTGGCTGTGCTGCGCTGTGTCTGTGTGGCGTTGACAGATGGTTTGTGTTCACTGTCAGACAGATACCCAATAATGGTCAGCCAAGGAGGCACCCAAGAGTGAATGCACATTAGTGAGCATGTCCCACTCCCCCTCTCTGTCACTAGTTATCACTGTCACTCATTACTTCTCTCTCTCTCTCGTTATCACTCATTACTTCTCTCTCTCTCGTTATCACTATCACTCATTACTCCTCTCTCTCTCTCTCTCTCTCTCTCTCTCTCTCTGTCACTAGTTATCACTATCACTCATTACTCCTCTCTTCCTCTCTCTGTCAAATTGTCAATACTCCGTCTCCCTCCTGGATTCTCCATATTCCCTTTTCCCTCTACTTCTTTCCATAGTCTCTCTCCCCCTCCCTCTAATGTGTAAATGTATCTTTCTCTTTTGTCTCTCCCGTGCCGACCCTATAGACCAGTGGTAGTACAGATTATTGTCTGGGACAATATACAAACGCTTTTGAGAAAGATGATAACAACTAAAATAAAAATGTTATCGAGTAAATGTTTCTTTCTTTCTTTTCTTATTATTTTCAATAAGAGATGACAATGCAATGAATTCAAGGTTATTTGTTGATGTAAAAATCTAAATTGACCAATTGTAAGGTTGTGTCATTAGATTTGGGGTGAGGTCATGAGAAATTCTGGCTGAAAAAATGCCCCCCCCCCCCCCCCCCCCATTTTTTCAAAAAGTTGAATACCACTGCTATAGAACATTAGAGACTGAGGGATTATGGCTGAGGACGGTAGAAATCCAATTCCAAGTGTGAATTGTCTGTGTGTGGGTGGGTGGGTGTGAGCGGTGTGTCTGTGGGGAGAGCGGCTGGAGGGGCATTTATCACTTTGCACAGACAGGCGAGGGCGTGTGTGGGTGTGTGAGGGGGAGTGCTAGTGAAGGTGGGGGGGGTCCCTGGCGAGGAGCTGCAGGCTACAGCTGCTCCTCCTGTATGGCCGTTAAGCAGCTCTGTGAGGGGTTATCGTTTACCAGTGCTTTTATTGCTCTTCCAACACAGCCAGAGGAACCACAGACAGACAGAGGGAGGGGGCAGTCTCTGTCAATAACACACACTACAACTGACAGCTCCACACAAATGAAGGAGCAGTCTGGACTAGTGCTGGACCAATATACCGTACAAACCTTCGTTTGGGATCTAGATATCTAAAACCGATTTCATTGTTTTGGCAAATATGACGGTAGAAACACCCGCATGCCTATATCATCAATTGGAACTTGTGAACGGCCACAAGGTTTCCTATCTCCTGCAGCCATTGTCAATCATAAAACCCTAATGCTCTTCTATAAGAGTCCTCCTCACATCCAGAGATAATGACCGTGATGCATCAGCACCAGCCTCCTGCTGATTCCACTGAGTTGGCAATGCATTAGTCTAAATTGCGAGGCGCGTAGGAGACAAAATCTGGAACATTTGTCGGGAAAGGAGCCCATAAAGGGTGCGAGTGTGGCAGACAAGGCCTTGCACAGTGGGGGCCTGGGTCTCTCTAGGGGCCCCCTGTTGCGTGGCTGGTGTCTAGGGGCCCGGGCTGAGATTTGTCATCATTAAGGAACCCTACTCCCTGTGAGAACATGGGGTTCCCCATTATGGGCTGGCTAGAGGAGCTCTCAGTTCAGTCTCACACTGTCAGAGTGATGCATGAACAGCCCGCACTTGAAATATTGCACTCACTGAATTACTGACTGTTGAATACACGGGTGATTTGATGTTTATAAACACATATTTTTCTTATTCTCTTTCTCTCCCTCCCCTCCATCACTCCCTCCCTCTCCCCTTTTCTCTCTCCTCCCTGCCACTCTTCTTCCCTCCATTGTGCCCTCCCTGCCACCCTCCTTCCCTCCCTCGTAGGTGCCAGTGCTGCAGCCCATGGACCTGATGGTGGAGGCGACGCCCAGGCGGGTGTTCTCCAACGCCCACACGTACCACATCAACTCCATCTCCGTCAGCAACGATTACGAGACCTACATGTCCACAGAYGACCTGAGAATCAATCTGTGGAACCTGGAGATCACCAACCAGAGCTTCAGTATCCTTCTCCCAACAAACATACTGTAGATGACTAGACTGACCGCTGAGGAACTCATATTAAGAGATTGTCKCACTTTGGAAGATGTTTTCATTTTTTGTTGTTGGATTAGCTCATTCATGATGATGTATGCATCACAGTCAGGATGTTAAGCTAGAGGACAGAAAATATAWACTATTAATTCTGAATTGCATTATTTCTCAGTTTCACGGGGAATGAAATAGGTATTCAGTTTAAAGCAGTTTAAAGCTCTTGTATGCAATAGAATTTGGGCCATTCCGCCGAATCGGTKCYATTTGCATGTTGTAACTTTTCAAAATTTAACTTCATTCTTTATCTTTTTTCAGCACTGTATCTAATAACAGATATTTTAACTATTCAAAATGTGTAATGGTCAATCAGGCAAATCAAAAAAAAAAAAAACATATTTTTTTAATATTTTTTTTTACAAGGTTTCTAAATGGAAGATGGTTGCATTTTTCTCAGTCCTGTTACCAAAACTCTTACAGCTGTTTCAATATAAATTAAAAGTCATGCCAACTAGTTTCTTTGTTTCTCCCTCAATAAAGTGGGTACTTTAAAGAAATTATTGGTTACATGTTGAAAAAATATATAGCTGTAGATAAAAAGTCATATGCAAGCGAAATCTTTTTAATTTTTTTAACACAAAGCCATTTTTTATTTTTAAGGGAGACCCCAACCTCAATTTTATCAAAAATCTATCATGTGTTTTATCAAACAATTGTTTAAATGATGGACCAACCATAATTGAAAAATAAGTGGTTTATCTTTATTTATTTTTAAATAAAAAAATGAAGTAACAGGAATGAGCACTGAGTACCAGGAATGAGTGCTTGTGTGTGTGAGAATAACTGGATGTCACAGAACTTCCTTCAATTAAACAAAGATAAAACAGAGGTCATTATATTTGGCCAAAAAGATCTGAGTCTAAATAGCAACATAAAGCAGTAACAATTGTGTGTGTGTGCTTTTGCATGAGTGCGTGTGCGTGTATGTGAGCGCGTGCTTGTGTGTGTGTGTGCGGGGTGGGGTGGGCGGTAGAGAGAGAGCGAGAGAGAGGTGTGAGTATCCCCCTGCAGCATGTGTGTCTGGCTCCTGCCTCTGCACAGCATGGGTTCTCCATCTTCCTCTACAAAAGGCAAGAAAGACAACAAATACAAAAAGCTGAGAATATTAAGCAGATCCTCAGATCTCTACATTGACTACCAGTATCTAATATTAACTTGAAAGTACTATTTTATGCATATAAAACACAACATTCACTTGCAAACACGACATACAATTGTATTTCATATAGAATTGCAATAAATGAATGAACAAAAACTTGCCTTTTCTAAGAAACAGTCTCTAGTTTGGCCCAGACGTCGTTGTCAATTTCCATGTGACGACCTATCGCTCGCTGGTACACAGCCACCGCCTCGCTGGTGGGATGGTACACAGGAAGTCTTGAMAGGGGTACCAAAGGATGTCTTCGCGTGCTGCCCAGCAACAACTGTTGGCCCCAGTCCTTTTCATACAACGAACCTTGACGTGTGTGTTGTTTGTATCTGGGATGATGCCAGGGTACAGTTGACCATCGTACTTCAGCACACACCATTCGCCGACAACCTCAGGACTTTGCTACTGATTTTCTGTGGTCGTGGGAGCCTTCTGTCAATTTGAATGTGAAATGCGTTGCATTAAAAAGCACTCACAGCTCAGAGGATGTCTTGCTGTGCACAAGCAGCTGACATCCCTGTAGGTCAGCTCTCCGTGGACTAGGTTTACTGCCTGATGCATCTTCATCGTAGCTGGAACTGGGCTATCTGGAGGCGTAGTGAGGTGCTTCGTGGCTTCTATCCTGGACTTGATCCTGTAGTAAAGTCTCCCTCCGCTTTTTGCGACGTCTGCGCTTTTCCCCTCTTACTAAATGTTGACTGTTTTCTTCCTGCCTTGTCCTCCCTGTATTTCTGCTGTTCCTTCTTTTAAGTATCTCTCTCTCCTTTCTGGGTCGGCATGGCGTCGAGTGCGATAGCTTTTCGAACGCGATAGCGTTTCTGCAGCAACCTAATCGATTGGCTCCCTGTAAGTAATGTGTTCACATTGTAAAACTGAAAACACCTTAACCTTAAAAAAACAGTAATTCCAACTGTAAAACTTAAAATCAAGAGAATAGTATTATAATGAATCAATGTACAGTATATACCACATTTAAAATGGCTATTTCATTCAAACTCCTCACTCCTGTTACTCTTATTCAGTCCTGTTACCCTTCATATGAGTAACAGTACTGAGTTTAGCATAGCATTTGCAAACACATGAAATGTAGCCACATGGCATCAATGCTAATAGCATGAGAACACTTAGCACCTTCAAGTGGTTTACCAAAACTATCTAAAAAAAAAAAAAACAATACCTAAATTATTTCTTAGATGTTAACAGGACTGTACTTTGAGATTGACATTCTCAGTCATACTTACAATATGATTAAAAAAATACAGAGAAAAGAGTGAGAGAACTTACTTTTGGTCTTCCCATGGCCTTYAGGACACTCAAATGATGCTACTTCCTGTTGATCATGTGACTTGTGGAATGTCCCACATTTTTAGAGTGGGGAATGTGTCAGGCTAACAGGACTGAGTGAAAACCTGGGGACACGACTAAAATGTGTGTTTTAACTAACATATTATGATTTTCGGATTAAAATTAAAATGTTATGTCTAAATTGGAAATAGTCACACAATAATAMAAWAAAAWWAGATTTCTGAAGGATTATATTCATTATTTTTCATGGTGAAGTGTAGTGTTAGAGAGTGGGGACGGGCTAAAATCCAACTTTTTCAGTGTTCTAGGTAGTTTTTATCAAGGCTTCACATGATTTGTTTTCAAATTGCAATTAGGACAAAGTGCAGGACACTTTGCTTGATAATAATAATATAATGTATTATACACATACTGTGGACGGAAAAGGCACCGATTTGGCGGAATGGCCCATTTAGTGTGTCCTATCAAATTCGTACTGAGAGAATATGAGTTGGCATAATGTAGCTAGACCAGTCAGGTTTGGTATCATCTTGGTTATGAAACACTGGGATAAAACAGAGAACCAGGCTTAAGTTAAGAATGAATTTTGACCATTTACATTTTCTCCCAATTACGCTGCTACCTATGAAAGGATATACAGTGCATCCTGAAAGTATGCAGACCTCTTGACTTTTTCCACATTTTGTTACTTTACAGCCTTATTCTAAAATGTATTAAATTGTTTCCCCCCCCCCCTCATCAATCTACACACAATACCCCATAATGAGAAAGCAAAAACACRTTTTTAGAAATGTTTGCAAATTTAAACTGAAATATCACATTTACATAAGTATTCAGACCCTTTACTCAGTACTTTGTTGAAGCACCTTTGACGGTACAAGCTTGGCACACCTGTATTTGGGGAGTTTCTCCCATTCTTCTCTGCAGACCCTCTCAAGCTCTGTCAGGTTGGATGGGGAACGTTGCTGCATCTCTCCAGAGATGTTTGATCGGGTTCAAGTCCGGGCTCTGGCTGGGCCACTCAAGCACATTCAGAGACTTGTCCTGAAGCCACTTCTGCGTTGTCTTGGCTGTGTGTTTAGGGTCGTTGTCCTGTTGGAAGGTGAACCTTTGCCCCAGTCTGAGGTCCCGAGCGCTCTGGAGCAGGTTTTCAACAAGGATCTCTCTGTACTTTGCTCCGTTCATCTTCCCCTCAATCCTGACTAGTCTCCCAGTCCCTGCCGCTGAAAAACATCCCCACAGCATGATGCTGCCACCACCATGCTTCACCGTAGGGATGGTACGAGGTTTCCTCCAGATGTGACGCTTAGCATTCAGGCCAAAGAGTTCAATCTTGGTTTCATCAGACYAGAGAATCTTGTTTCTCATGGTCTGAGAGTCCTTTAGGTACCTTTTGACAAACTCCAAGTGAGCTGTCATTTACTTAGGAGTGGCTTCCGTCTGGTCACTCTACCATAAAGGCCTGATTGGTGGAGAGCTGCAGAGATGGCTCTTCTCCTGGAAGGTTCTCCCATCTCCACAGAGGAAATCTAGAGCTCTGTCAGATTTACCAYCGGGTTCTTGGTCACCTCCCTGACCAAGGTCCTTCTCCCCCGATTGCTTAGTTTGTCGGGCGGCCAGCTTTAGGAAGAGTCTTGGTGGTTCCAATTTTAAGAATGATGGAGGCCACTGTGTTCTTGGGGACCTTCAATGCTACATAATTATTTGGGTACCCTTCCCCAGATCTGTACTCGACACAATCCTGTCTTGGAGTTTTACAGACAATTCCTTTGACCTCAGGCTTGTTTTTTTCTCTGACATGCACTGTAAACTGTGGCACCTTATATAGACCAGGTTTGGCCAGGGTAGACCATCATTGTAAATAAGCATTTGTTCTAAACTGACTTGCCTAGTTAAATAAAGGTAAAACAAAACAAACAAACAAAATAGACAGGTGTGTRCCATTCCAAATCTGGTAAAAAMCATTCAAGTTKTAGAAACATCTCAAGGATGATTCATGTTAACAGGATGCACCTGAGCTCAATTTTGAGTCTCATAGCAAAGGGTCTGAATACTTGTGTAAATAAGGTATTTCTGTCTTTTATTTTTAATACATTTGCAAAAAGGTCTAAAAACCTGTTTTTGCTTTGTCATTATGAGGTATTGTGTGTAGATTAACGATGAAAACAATGAATTTAATCCATTTTAGAATAAGGCTGTAACGTAACAWAATTTTGAAAAAGTCAAGGGGTSTGAATACTTTCYGAATGCACTGTAGATCTATATGGCTCATCGTATGAAACTGCTGATGCCAGTGTGCCTACAAACCCCCTTTATCAGATCTTCCTCTTAACAGAATGCTCATGGACTTCCACTGTTCCTTTAAATGGAAGGTAATTTGAGCTAACAGCTTGGTTGATATTTACACTGGGTAGATAGCAATTAGCAAGCTGCTGGTATCTCTGTCTATATCCCCCCTGGGTCTTCATATGTCTGCCTCTCTGTCACTCTGGCCATTACCCATTATCTGGTGCCAGTCTCTGTCCAGCAGTCATCTGCATCCCATCCCAGGTGTGTGTCAGAGAGAATCCAATGAGGTCATCTTTAAACAGGCGCACATCCCCATTGATCAACAATGATTTCCACTTTGAGGTTCTCTGCAGATCACAGATGAGATGCCCTATGCACAGCAGAATGGATGGCCGAGCTTTGGGGCCCTGGGCACATATTGAGCTTCTTATTTACTGAGCCTCTTTACTGGATCAATCACAGTGCTACTGGCTAGTCAACCTCTCTCCTCAGCTCTCATCTCCTGTCTCTCTCTCTGTGATGGATCTGCTGTCATTTCCCTCCTCCGGATCAGCGCTGGTTTCTGCTGTTCCTTGACATTTTTTTAAGTCTTATTTTATTTTTTTACCTCATGCTGTTATATCTTTTCATTTTTTTCGTTTTTTTTTGGTGCTTACTCCGGCAACCTCTAATGGGTTGCTATGGGTTTTCCCTTTCCTCCTCTTGTCCAATAGTTCCTTTAAACTGTAAGCTATGAATTGCATCAGTACTCCTCTATGTGGTTGAGTTCCTTTACCCCCGCCCCCCCCCACCCCAGACATTGTGGACATCAAGCCGGCCAACATGGAGGAGCTGACAGAGGTGATCACAGCAGCAGAGTTCCATCCCAACCAGTGTAACACCTTCATCTACAGCAGCAGCAAGGGCTCCATCCGCCTGTGTGACATGAGGGCCTCAGCCCTGTGTGACAACCACTCCAAATGTAAGACCGCCTCTGCCGCACCCCAAACCACTCATATGCCTGTGTATTGTCAGCCGGCTCCATGATAAGGGCCAGGCGTTTTTCCCGACCACATGAGTTGACTAGGAAAAGCTATGGGGCCGAGTTGTCCCAGGCAGTCAGGTCACATGATCAGGAAAAACTGCTAGCCTTTCAGCATAGGCCACCGGGGCTGTTGTACGCTCTGAAGCCCCTATACTTCTATAACAGTCTATCTACTCCATTCTAACAGCTACTGTGTCACTAAYTGTTAGTCATTTGCTGCACAGTGATAATTCGTATTGGTATGATGGGACCCTGGCACGGTTGTTGGTAAATTAATTTATTGCATGCTACATCTTGTTGAACGGAGCTAAGCTGCAGGTGGACATGTCTTTGTGAGATATTATTGGAAAATAAGGTGGAAATGGAGGAAAACAGAGAAGCACTATGATGTCAAGGGGGATTTTATAGATTTTTTYCCCCCTCCAGTTGTTTTTGGCCATGAACTAAGTTCTTTGTAAATGGTGGACCAAAAAATCCACAGGATACAGTGTGTATTCCTCCATGGCTCTGAGTTGATCCAAACACACAGTGATATTGATGTTTCAAGGTCAGTCAAGGCTCTGTCCCTGAGCCCCAAATCATCCGTTTCCACCGGGCTGAACATATTGACGGATCATAGAGAGGCAGGAGGTTATGCAGTGAGAACAGCCATATTATAACATCTATTATTGGCACATATATCGTACATTTAATATCTTAAATAAGCTCACAGTATTTGTGTGTTCAATTATTGACCGTTAGGAGCCGCATTTGCATTTCAAATCAATTATCATCCTGTTTGAGAGTGGATAAAGATCGAYTCATAAAGAGGAAAGATAGATGATCAATTCCCAGAAGTAAATAATCAAGTATTAATGACGCGTTTGCAGTGCAAAATACGACTATGTTAATTACGTGTTTTACTGAGAAATAAATGTCTTCTAACATGATTTATCATGGCTTTCTATTTAGCCAATATTTATCAGTGAGATTTATTATTTCTCTCCTTTTCCTTTGCATATTTAGCGGTTGTTTAGAAGAGCCAGCTGATGGCTTAAAGTAGCTGGTGCAGTGTGAAAGTGATTAATCAATCAACTGAAGCTGTAAGCCAGAGAGTGGCTTCTCCAGTGCTTTTTGGCCAGATGTTAACACAGCTTGTTCCTCTTGTTCCTCTGTTCCCCCTGCAGTCTTCGAGGAGCCGGAGGACCCCAGTAACCGCTCCTTCTTCTCTGAGATCATCTCCTCCATCTCAGATGTCAAGTTCAGCCACAGCGGGCGCTACCTGATGACACGGGACTACCTCACTGTCAAAGTGTGGGACCTCAACATGGAGAGCAAACCTCTGGAGACCTACCAGGTAGAGTATACAACACGTACACTTTTTTTTTGTATCTGTCAAGCTTGTTATGGAGACCTTGATACACTGTAGATCATACAGCGTTCTGAGCATGTCTGCACATCGCTGGGTACAAAAAAGAAATATGCAAAGGGGAAATACCAGAGCCATATATTTACCGAAAACATATGGTTCTGGAAAATATATCTCCATTTATTTCCCCCTTTTTCTCTCTTCCAGGTGCACGACTACCTGAGGAGTAAGCTGTGCTCCCTGTATGAGAACGACTGCATCTTCGACAAGTTTGAATGTGTCTGGAACGGGTCTGACAGGTCAGTGACCGCCGCTGTATTAGGATCGGTGGGACTGGAGATCTTCATACTTTACATCATCAGTAGATACGGTTGGATGAATGGGATTGATGTGTTGCGGCATCCTCACCCCCCCCTTCTCTCTCCGTAGTGTGATCATGACCGGCTCCTACAACAACTTCTTCCGCATGTTCGACCGCAACACCAAGCGTGACGTGACCCTGGAGGCGTCGAGGGAGAACAGCAAGCCCCGGGCCATCCTGAAGCCCAGGAAGGTGTGTGTGGGAGGCAAGAGACGCAAGGACGAGATCAGTGTGGACAGCCTGGACTTCAGCAAGAAGATCCTGCACACCGCCTGGCACCCCTCTGAGAACATCATCGCCGTGGCCGCCACCAACAACCTGTACATATTCCAGGACAAGGTCAACTAAGGTTGAATGGACGAAGAGCAGAGCAGCACAGACCAGCATAGCGCGCCCTGGCTGGCTGGCTGACCGCGCTCACCTGGGGACTGGGAGAGGGCCGCAAGGCTGGGAATCTCTGGCCGCACTGCAACTTGTGAAGAAGAGACACTGACAGCTTTGCAGCTTCCTCTCTCTCTCGATCTCGGAGACTTGCCGCCATGTTGTTGTAAATCCAGGGTTGCCCTCGGTTGCACCCAGAACATTGAGAACGATGGCTGTCAACGCCTGTTTATTTTGTTTTTCTCCATTTTACGATTTTCTCCCTCAAAGTTGTTGCTGTAGTTTTGATGGATATTGCACAGAAATGCAGGGATGATACTTTTATGTGTATGTTCCTAAGTAGAAACAGGAGTACTTTGCATTGGGGAGATGGAGATGAACTGAGAGACTGGCTCCACTAACTCACCCTTTGCATCCCTGAGATGATGACATGCTTAGATGCTACTGAGATGGTGTGAGCTTGACAMCCTTTGACCTCTTCTCCTGCCCCCTCTGTATCTCTTAATTTATTTATTTATCATTTCTCTTCATGAAGGTTTCAAAACATACCTGCAGAGGAACGGATGATGTTACTGGGTAGGATTGATTTTAAACAATGTAGCAAGCTTTATCTTCCATTTTTTTTTTTTWAATACATTTACAAAAATACAAAATGTATAATAAAAAAAATGAGTAACCTAAATAGTCATGACTTTTTATTATGGGCTCAGTGATCCCGGGAACAGTGGGAACAATGAATCCCGGGAACAATGAATCCAAAACATTACTGTCTCTTTAGCCMCGTTTATACTTGGTGCTGTGTTCTGATCCTGTCCACATTCTGATTGGGCAGACAATTAGTGTTGACCAGTGGTTCACAAACTTTTTATAGTCCCGTACCCCTTCAAACATTCAATCTCCAGCTGCGTACCCCCTCTAGCACCAGGGTCAGCACACTCTCAAATGTTGTTTTTTGCCATCATTGTAAAAGCCTGCCACACACACTATATAACGTATTTATTAAACAAAAGAATGAGTGAGAGTTTTTGTCACAACCCAGCTCGTGGGATGTGACAAAGAACGCTTATAGGACCAGGGCACAAATAATAATATAATAATCAATCATTTTGCTCTTTATTTAGCCATTTTACATATTACATTTTATTTGTTMATCGAAAATTGTGAATAACTCACCACAGGTTAATGAGAAGGGTGTGYTTGAAAGGATACACATACCTCTGCAATGTTGGGTTGTATTGGAGAGAGTCTGTCTTAAATACTTTCCCACACACAGTCTGTGCCTGTATTTAGTTTTCTTGTTAGTGATGGCCGAGAATCCACTCTCACATAGGTACGTGGTTGCAAAGGGCATCATTGTCTTAACGCGATTTGCCAAGACAGGATACTCTGAGCGCAGCCCAATCCAGAAATCTGGCAGTGGCTTCTGATGAAATTGCAACGCTTGTTGCAATTTCGATGAGGCTCTTGTTCAGATATGTTAAGTGGACTGRAGGCAGGGCATGAAAGGGATAATGAATCCAGTTTGTCATCCGTTTCGGAAAAGTACCTGCGTAATTGCGCACCCAACTCACTCATGTGCTTCGCTATATCACGTTTAACATTGTCTGTAAGCTTGAGTTCATTTGCACACAAAAAATCATACAATGATGGAAAGACCTGTGTGTTGTCCTTGTTAATGTAGACAAATAGCTCCAACTTCTTAATCATAGCCTTAATTTTGTCCCGCACATTGAATATAGTTGTGGAGAGTCCCTGTAATCCTAGATTCAGATCATTCAGGCGAGAAAAACATCACCCAGAATTGTAGTCAGTGAAGAAAACTTTAAGCTCGWCTCTCAATTCAAAAAACGTGTCAACTAAGCCATTGATAACCAGCGTATTTTGTAAAAGCGTTACATGGTCGCTGCCCATGTCATTGCATAGTGCAGAAAATACACGAGAGTTCAGGGGCTTTGCTTTAAGTTAACCATTTTCACTGTAGTGTCCAAAACATCTTTCAAGCGGTCAGGCATTCCTTTGGCAGCAAGAACCTCTCGGTGGATGCTGCAGTGTACCCAAATGGCGTCGGGAGCAACTGCTTGCACGCCCGTTACCACTCCACTATGTCTCCCTGTCATGGCTTTTGAGCCATCAGTACAGATACCAACACATCTTGACCACCAAAGTCCATTTGATGTCACAAAGCTGTCGAGGACTTTAAAATGATACTCTCCTGTTGTCCTGGTTTCCAATGGTTTGCAGAAGAGGATGTCTTCCTTAATTGACCCCCCCATGGACATGTGGCAGGCCCGCCACGTCTGTTGACTCGCATAGAATTCACTGGCTTGTATGCGAAGCAGTAATTGTTTCAAAATATCTACCTTGTCACTGATGCTCCGTGAAAGTGATGTTTGATGAAGGCATTGTTTGTTAAGTATTTTTGGCCTTTTGTCCCAGCATTGTCCACGGCAGGAGGAAGAATTAACTCCTCCACAATAGTATGGGGCTTGTCTGTCCTAGCCACTCGGTAACTCACCATATAAGACGTTTCTAGCCCCTTCTTATTAATGGTATCTATTGCTGTTATACATGTCTTAATTCTCGCTCCAAAAACTCCCGTGGCTTATTTTTCAAAGTTTATGATAGTTTAGTTTAATTTTTGGCAGTGAAAAGAGGCTACTCAGGCGAGAAAAAAAMCCTCACCCAAATGTATAGTCTCATTGGAAAATATAAATGGACTGTTTGAAAATGTGAAGATAATTTAAAAAATGTGAATCACATTTWATTTGGCGTACCTCACAATGGCATTGCGGGAATACCTGGTGTAGACAATTAAAATAACTGACTTATCCTCCTCCACTGGAGGTAGTTGTGGATTAATTGATTGGTTCGATGAAATCAGTGGGCGGAGTAACAGGTGAGTCAAAAAAAGTCATTTTAGGGAGGTAAACAGTTTTTGACCCACAAGGTTGCCAGTTCAAATCCCAGTGACTTGTTTTCCAACCACATTTTGTCAATTAACCTAACTGACTGAACAGCTTGTCAAAACAAGACTGGTGCTGTGGACTAGGCACTGGGAAAGGAACCCAATTTCGCCAATCCTCTTTTTGCCAATCCTCTTTCTCAAAAAGGGTATATTTCAGCAGAATGCACATTTTTACTTTGTTAAGACACATGCCTCGAGTCAATGATGGAGTCCTGTCAGGGGGACGATTTAAATGGTTTAAGATATCTAGATACATTACGACTACCTCCGAAGGTGGTCAGGAGGACCTGGGCCCAGTTTCCCCAAAAGCATTTTAAGGCTAATTTCACCGTTACAACCTTCATGAGAGCACCCGGGCTGTATCACAGCTGGCCGTGATTGGGCGTCCCATAGGGCGGCGCACAATTCGCCCAGAGTCATCCGGGTTTGGCCGGGGTAGACTGTCATTCTAAGTAAAAATTGCTCAAAAATCATCATTAACGTTGCGTTGTTCGATTATTTTAAATGTCTCCTCTGTGTGGGCACAATCAGAATGTGG
This sequence comes from Salvelinus sp. IW2-2015, assembly GCF_002910315.2. Lineage (NCBI taxonomy): Eukaryota > Metazoa > Chordata > Actinopteri > Salmoniformes > Salmonidae > Salvelinus > Salvelinus sp. IW2-2015. Next base: position 271,624 of record NW_019942726.1, on the reverse strand, counting down.
ACAAGATCAGGACATGTTAGCTCCAGGTATAAACAGGGCATTTGATACCTACATAGATTACTCTAAATTGTTTGGTAACAAAACCATTAAACAYTGACAGATCATAGGACAAGATTTTCCAAAAAAAGGTTGCCTTTAATCCAGTAAAACATTTACAGAAACAGCAACCTATCAAAATTAAACCGCTTTGAGAAGCATTTAAACTGTACTGCGAGATGGTACATGAAAATGACACCCTCTAACAGTTATTGCCAAGACCTGCAATGCCTTGAATCACAGAAACAGCTAAACTGATCATTTACATTGTCGTACATGTTGTAGGCTTCTGCAGCAGATTGAAAACCACAGATGTATTACTATGCCTATCCCTTTGACCTTTCACCTTAGCCAAAGGTCAGATGTTAAGGGACACAGGGAAGTGGCATATCATCATCATCAGGCCCTGTAGGCAGGAGGGGAGAGCCACGACGGCCCAGAACTGCATTTAATAAATACAGGGGATGGATGTTCCGGGTTTACCATGAGTCATTACGACGTTACAGTTTTAAATACTGCACTGGGACAGGTGGGTTCATGCTCTGGCTCTCGAGCATCCTCTGTGGTCACTTAGTGGAGCGGCGCGTGGGCTCAGAGGCAGTGGGGGGAGGAGGGGGACCCCGGCGGTCCAGGTCCTCGATGTAGAACATGATTAGTTTACTCCTCTCCTCCGGGACACAGTCCAGCACCAGGTAGCGCTTGTCGTTCTGCAGAACCTTCTCCACGTCCTTCAGGTGCTGGTCAGACTCCTGGAGCAACTTCCTCGACCTGAGGACGACGACATGGGTGGAAGCAGTCAGTGGAAAAATAACGTGTTGGGAGACACAAGACTAGAGTGGATCTTGGCGATATCTTGTGGCCACAGTACGACGCAGCCACAATTCAACAGTCTAGGAAGGGGTTAAGAGGCAGTGCAGTTGAAACAACAGCGCCTCCTGCTGACCCAATATCAAACCGAGCAATTCTTGGAGACTCCATTCTTAATTAGAAGTATAAAATGCCATTAAAAGTTAAACCAACTTATGATACACTTCAATTGAAAACGTATTCCCTCAGGTGGCAGTGTAAAGATGTCAAGCCAGCCCATGTGTTCAATCACCCACCTGTACGTGATGAACTTGGTCTCTTTCAGAAGCGTTCGGAAGTCAGCTTTGGCTGTGATGTACTTGTCTTTGATGTAGTCTTCAAACTCCCTCTGTTTCTTCTGAGAAACAAAGCACACAAAAATCCCCTCAGCGTTTTTGCCTGGTGTTTACCCAGTACATGGGAGGCTGACGTAACCAGTAGCACACAGTAAGGTAAAGAGAAAAGCAGAGGTCTTACACGGTCACTACTGGAGAACTTGATACAGCGAGGGTCCTCTTTGATGATCTTCTTCACCTCCTTCCATGTGGTGGTCAGTGTGATCTTTGGGTGAACAACAAATCAATATCAGCACTTACTATCAAGTCATGTCCCAGGATCACACACCATATCTGAATGACATGCRTGTCCGTCGTCTACGACGCCACCTTTATGTCAACAGCACGTTCATGCAGACGGACTGCAGTGAGTTCCCATTTCATGCGGCCATGCCAGTGTGCATACGCCCTGGAATGGAGTGTCACACCAGCCAAAGCGTTGCCCCTCACCATGACGGTCTCGTCCAGTAGCTGTCTGAAGTTCTCCTTCTTCTTCTTGGAGAGCGTCTCCACGTGTTCGTTGAACAGTTTCTCCTTGTCGTCCCTCTCCAGCAGAGAGGCGGACTCCCAGCGGTGGTCCTTACGCAGGTTACGCCGGGTGTCTGACCACGACGCGTCAGACGACCTCACCTGATCACACAACACACACCCCCAGGATTAGGATCTGGCAAGTAGTTCTTTGTCCACATAAATCACTGCACGAGTCTGTGCATTAATGCAGTCAAAATAATAAATGACTTTCGTGTTCAGACTATTCAGTGGTCATATAAAACAGGGCCAATTTTTTTGGTTCACCCAAGCTAACCTAGTGAGACAGGGAGAGCTCACCATATCAGACATGAGGGCTCTGAAGTGCTGAATGGCCTCCTCCCTCTTGTGCTGCTCCCGTTCCCTGTCGATCTCCTTGGTCTGCTCAGAGCGGGCCTTCTGCACCTCGCGCTCCCTCTCCCTCAGACTGGCCTCTATCCTGGCGGCGCGCTCCATCTCCTTCTCCTTATCAGAGTCCATGTGCTGGCAGCAGAGAGAGAAACCGTCACACACACACACTAGCAGCATCATAGTATACACACAGAGGCCTACAATCATCACAGGCAGCACGACAGATGACACCCGTCAAGTGGCCAAACAGCGCCTAACCGCACGCCACTGAATAGTGGCAGGTTTGTGCCTATGGGCTGGGTTAGATGCCAGAAGAGCTGGAGTCAGTGTATGAATGAGGGTTGCAGGCAGCCTCTGAGCGAGGTGCCATGGCTATTCCTCCCACCTTGGCCTGCTTGTCCACATACTGCTTGTAGAGTTCCTCTCTGGTGTTGGAGCTCTCCACAGCCTTGTAGCGGGGGTCTCCCTCCAGCTTGTCCTTCACCTTGCTCCAGCGCTGCCCTCCATCCAAGTGGTGGTCCCCAAGAAGTTCAAAGAAGTCCTGCTTCACCTGGGACAGACACGAGGGCAGACCAGGCTTATAAGAGGAACACACACACTTGGTCAGGTASACATTTAACAACAACTTAAATGATTGTTCTAAGTGTTGTCAATTAACAATTTAGGTATTTCTTCCAGGTTTCCCTAAGCACAGAATCCAGGCAGCAAGGTACTTGTCCCAACATATCATTTCCTCAGGCGTCTGTATTCCGTGGGCCATGGGGGTTTTCCAGTGCTCACCTTCTCTCCTCTGTTCTTGGAGTCCTCCTTCTCTTTCTTCTTGAGAGAGGTCATGAACTCAATGAAGATGGCCTCCCGGTCCTTCATCTTATCGATGGCCTTGAACCGCTGGTCCTTGGCGTGCTTGGAGGCAAACTCACTGAACGTTGTCCTGAAACAAACAAAGACTCTTAGTTGGCCAAGAAAACAATGACAACGCAAAATGTACACTTGACACTAAATTCCTAAATGAGTGCAACTGCCTGGTATACCAAGACAATGTTTGAACTGATGGGTGTTTGAAGTGAGGTCTGACCTGGCGGTGAGCTTAGCATCCTCCATCATCTTCCTGAACTCGTCCTTAGACTGCATCAGTTTATTCTTCTTCTCCTTCCTCTCCTCCTCAGCCCGGGTCTTCACATACTGGTCAAACACCTGTCCAAGACCAGCAGACACATGGAACAATAGTTAGCGAAAATAAAGACATTTGTGGCAGGTAACCCTTAAGGATATTCATTACCTGATATATCAGGGCTCTGACCTTCCCCCGAAAGTGAAACATAGCTCATTTTACCATAGCACAGAATATGGCAAAAGAAAACATGTTTTTTTATACTTTTCGAAACAAATTGATTCATGTATAGATTCATTGATTGATTAATTCTGTAAGTATTCAATACCTGCTTTCTCTCTTTGGGGTTGAGCAGCAGATATCGCGGGTCAAAAACAATCTTGTGCAGCTCTTTCTCCCAGGTAGAGAATGCCGAGACCTGCGGGCAYGGGGTTAAAAGAGKGCATGAGACCCGGMCAATCAAGGTGGGCTTCAACAACATCCACATAACAAGTTCACTCATCAGTCAACTTAGTTGCTTTCAAGGGGAAAAAATGATCCTTTGGTCGTCCCCCATTCAAATCTAAAAAGGGTCGGAATGAGTCACGTTTTACTCCTCAAACTACTGACACACAAAGGAGCAATATAATAAGAGCAGAGTAAGGCAATAAAAAAGGTCTGCATCACRCCTGGTGGTGCCCATGGAAAAGGCTCCAGAGACCAGGCAGACCAGGCCAAATAAATCCCCTGCCAGGGTAGTTCAATACAGTTTACAATACAATTTTAGATTTTTATTTTATTTTATTGCTGCTTTGGATGCGTCAGTTACAATAAGCTTCTGTTGGGGCAGAACAGAAGTTGAACACCTCGGTTTAGTCAAATAGGACAGAAAAGTTGACACTCAGTTCATGTAATACMTAAACAGAAGGTGAAGACAAGCGGAACCCAGATTAGAGACGAGACTAAAATAACGAAAAACAGGCTATTATCTGCTCTGCGCGCCAGTTTGTAAACAAGGAACATTACGACTGTCATAGGCAGTGTAGGCCTGTAGACATATGGATGGTATTGGACAAACCCAAGAACTGAATTCTAGGAACAAAAGCTATAGTTAGAAACTCCTATACAGCATATGGCATGAGTCATTTTCGAAAAAATTTAAATATGAAACTGTCACCGTTATGTACAAGAAATAGATATTTATGAAAGAATGTCTTCCCTGCATAAAATAGTGAAATGTTAAATCCTTAGCCTATCATTACAATTCAAAAAAATCAGACCATTTACAGTTGTATAACATTTTTTTAACCTAACATTTTGTATTTCTTTTTTTTTGTATTACCAAAGCAAAACATAGGCAGAAAAGTATTCGTCATTCAACTGAGCATAAGAGAGAAGACATGGATAGAGGCAGGAGGGAGAGAAACAGGAATAAAACAGTGCACCAAAGACAAGGAAAAGGAGAATTAACTGAAGAGTGTACCTTGGTGGGCTTCCATTCAGATTAATGTGTCTAACATTACAGAGCTGGTTACAGTATTGCGTTGGATTGAAGTGTTTTACCCCTCTCTTCAGCAGCATGTCCCTGAACTGCGTCATGCGGTTCTCCAGGGGCACGATGGCCCGCTCTCGGGCCGCCTTCAGCTCCGCCTCCATGGCTGCCTCTTTCTCAGAGTCCGCCTCTTTCATCACTTCCTCCTTCCTGCAAGCAGAGGGAACACGTCAGGGACCAGGCACACAGGGGCAGGGGAGAGCTAGAAGCACTTTGACATCTGCTGATGTAAAAAAGAAGAAAAAAAAGGGCTTTATAAATACATTTGATGATAGATGGGGAGTTTACGAGGCTGGACTGGGGTGCAACTTAAGTTCTTTAAATAGGGAAATGACATGTTCTGCTCCGTTAGCTCTATCCAGGTGGTATGACTTGAAACAATAGTGGAGGTGCACTATACTTGACTGTTCAATCATTGGCCATGTCTAACAAAAGAGTGAACTCCAAATTATCTASGGTAGGCTTTGCGTAGGTCTTATAGGTTGGGAGGGGGAGGATTTGTCAAATACATGACCACTGATATTCATTGTCATGAACTTGGAGTCCATGTTCCACAATCACATAAAGCTAGGGCAGGACAGGGCAGTGAGGTGAATGGTCTTAATTTGCTGTTTCATTGGGGTTCCTAAAGCAGTAGTTTTAGAAGCAAGGTGGTTACCTTGGAGGCCCATGTTGGCATCATGTGTTCTACAGGCCTTTTCCCTGAACAATAGTCTCGTGTGCAACTGGACCAGTGTTTGGGGTAGCAGGGAGAGGCAGGCTTGGAGGGCACTGATGGGAAACAGTGACTGATTGGGTAACCTGGACAGTGACCATCGATTCACCACTTTAACAGACCCAGTGAAGACATAAAAATCAGGCTTTACTAAGTCAGTGCAAGCTGGGTCAAAGACTACTTTCCCACCAAAATAGTCAGTCCCTCCACCCCCACAGGAAAAGATCCAAATCAAGCAATTTAGGGTTTGATGACCAAAAAAAATAAAAATAAACAACCTTCAACTAACAATTTMGATTTTTAGCCAGAGTACATTATAGGTTTATTTGAATTTGTACATGCTGTTTTATCTGTTTMGACAAGAGGAAGAATGACTGAGTGCCTCCTCATGCTGCTATTGGCCTCTGTGTTGGGCCCTTGGATGGAGAGGTGGACTGTGGACTTACTTCCTCTTCTTGGCCTTCACAGGCTCATCMTCCAGAGCTTCCTCTGCTGCCGCCTCCAGCTCCTCTTTGCTGATTCCTGAGGGAGCGATAATTGATAAGACAGCTGTGTAACATTATAAATGAGGCCATCCTCATGAAAACCTACAGAGGCATAATGAGAGTAGAGCTGTGAAGATTAAGGAATCTTGGGTAATGACTCATTGTCAAGAGAATAGCTAGGGCTATTGTCATAGTTTACAATTGGCTCATTCATCCCCCTCCTCTCCCCTGTAACTATTCCCCAGGTCGTTGCTGCAAATGAGAACGTGTTCTCAGTCAACTTACCTGGTAAAATAACGGTAAAATAAATAAATAAGTCATTTTTTGATAAAAATGGACAAATTACAGTATAAAATAAATTCAAATACTGAGCTATATTGAATGCTAAAACATTTTATACTAATACAATTGCTCAGAAAATGATTTTGTTTAAAAAGTATTACTTTTCTCCTCTCAAAAAGGTAGGGTAAAAAAATKWGACACCCCTGTTTTYAATACCTCACCTTSCAAGGAAACCRGCACTGAGCCTTTYTCTAAAATGTTTTATGAGTGGGAGAACACATTTGAAAGTATCTTAGACCATTCTTCCATACAGAATCTTTCCACATCCTTGATCTGYGCTTATGGACTGCCCTCTTCAATTCAAACCACAAGTTTTCAATGGGTTTCCAGAGACAGATGAATTTAGATTGTTTAGGACAATTAACCATTTCTTTGTGGATTTCCGTGTGGCGCACACACGTTCTGAAAGGCCCCAGAGTCTGCAACACCACTAAGCAAGGAGCACCACGAAGACCAAGGAGCTCTCCAAACAGGTCAGGGACAAAGTTGTGGAGAAGTACAGATCAGGGTTGGGTTATAAAAAAAAAAGAAGACATATTGAACATCCCACGGAGCACCCTTATATCCTTTATTAAAAATGTCGGCAGGGACTGGGAAACTGGTCCGAATTAAAATAATGATGGATGGCGCTAAATCCAGGGAGATAGAGGGAAACCTGTTTCAGTCTTCCAGAGATTTGAGACTGGGACGGAGGTCGACCTTCCAGCAGGACAATGACCCTAAGCATACTGCTAAAGCAACACTCRAGTGGTTTAAGGGAAAACATTTAAATGTCTTGGAATGGCCTAGTCAAAGCCCAGACTTCAATCCAATTGAGAATCTGCAGTATGACTTAAAGATTGCTGTACACTAGCAGAACCCATCCAACTTCAAGGAGCTGGAGCAGTTTTGCCTTGAAGAATGGGCAAAAATCCCAGTGGCTAGATGTGTCAAGCGTATAGAGAGATGCCCCAAGAGACTTGCAGCTGTAATTGCTGCAAAAAGTGGCTCTACAAAGTATTGACTTTGAGGGGTGAATACTAATGCACGCTCAAGTTAATTTTTGTGATTTGACTTTTACAATAAAAAATATTTTGGATCTTCAAAGTGGTAAGCATGAATACTTCGCAAGCCACTGTATATGTAGTACATAGTTACTTCAATTACCTCGTACCCCTGCACATCGACTCGGTACTGGTACTCCCTGCATTTAGCCATGTTATTTTTACTCGTTATTCACTGTGTATTTATTCCCCGTGTCACACAGACACAAACTCAGCAAAGAAAGAAACGTCCTCACACTGTGAACTGTGTTAATTTTCAGCAAACTTAACATGTGTAAATATTTGCTTGAACTTAAGATTCAACAACAGACAAACTGAAGAGGTTCCACAGACATGTGACTAAAAGAAATTGAATAGTGTTCATGAACAAAGGGGGGGGCAAAATCAAAAGTAACAGTCAGTATCTGGTGTGGCCACCAGCTGCATTAAGTACTGCAGTGCATCCCCCTCCTCATGGACTGCACCAGATCTTGCTGTGAGATGTTACCCTACTCATCCACCAAGGCACCTGCAAGTTCCAGGACATTTCTGGGGGGAATGGCCCTAGCCCTCACCCTCCGATCCAACAGGTCCCAGACGTGCTCAATGGGATTGAGATCGGGGCTCTTCGCTGACCATGGCAGAACACTGACATTCCTGTCTTGCAGGAAATCACACAGAACGAGCAGTATGGCTGGTGGCATTGTCATGCTGGAGGGTCATGTCAGGATGAGCCTGCAGGAAGGGTACCACATGAGGAAGGAGGATGTCTTCCCTGTAATGCAATGCGTTGACATTGCCTGCAATTACAACAAGCTCAGTCCGATGATACTGTGACACACCACACCAGACCTTGACGGACCATCCACCTCCAAAAATCGATCCCGCTCCAGAGTATAGGCCTCGGTCGGATTCGCGTTTATCGTCGAAGGAATGAGCGTTACACCATCACCCCATGTGAGACAAAACCACGACTCGTCAGTGAAGAGCACTTTTTGCCAGTCCTGTCTGGTCCAGTAACGGTGGGTTTGTGCCCATAGGCGACGTTGTTGCCGGTGATGTCTGGTAAGGACCTGCCTTACAACAGAACTACAAGCCCTCAGTCCAGCCTCTCTCAGAAAATCAACATTTTTGTCAATTAAAATAACAAAATTGATCAGAAATACAGTGTACACATTGTTAATGGTGTAAATGACTATTGTAGCTGGAAATGGCAGATTTTTTATGAAATACGTACATAGGCCCATTATGCAGCAACACATCCACTCCTGTGTTCCAACGGCACGTTGGGTAAGTTAATCCAAGTTTATCATTTTAAAAGGCTAATTGATCATTAGAAAACGCTTTTTGCAATTATGTTAGCACAGCTGAAAACTGTTGTGCTGTTTACCCAGCAATCAAAAAAAAAATGCCTTTAGACTAGTTGAGTATCTGGAGCATCAGCATTGTGGGTTCGATTACAGGCTCAAAATAGCCAGAAACAAAGCCCTTTCTTCTGAAACTCGTCAGTCTATTCTTGTTCTGAGAAATGAAGGCAATTCCCATGCGAGAAATTGCCAAAGAAACGGAAAATCTCGTACAACGCTGTGTACTACTCCCTTCACAGAACACGCAAATCTGGCCCTAACCAGAACAGAAAGAGGAGTGGGAGGCCCCGGTGCACAACTGAGCAGAGAGGACAAGTACATTAGTGTCTAGTTTGAGAAACAGATGCCTCACAAGTCCTCAACTGGCAGCTTCATTAAATAGTACCCGCAAAAACACCAGTCTCAACGTCAACAGTGAAGAGGCAAAGAAAAAGCCATATCTCAGACTGGCCAATAAAAATAAAAGATTAAGATGGGCAAAAGAACAGACACTGGAAGAGGAACTCTACCTAGAATGCCAGCATCCCAGAGTTTCCTCTTCACTGTTGACGTTGAGACTGGTGTTCTGCAGTCTCAATTATTCAGACCCTTTACTTAGTCCTTTGTTGAAGCACCTTTGGCAGCGCTACAAGCTTGGCACACCTGTATTTGGAGAGTGTTCTCCCATTCTTCTCTGCAGATCCTCTCAAGCTCTGTCAGGTTGGATGGGGAGGTTGGTGCACAGCATTTCAGGTTCTCCAAGAGATGTTAGATCGGGTTCAAGTTTGGGCTCTGGCTGGGTCACTTAAGGACATCCAGAGACTTGTCCCAAAGCAACTCCTGCGTTGTCTTGGCTGTTGTGTTTAGGGTCGTTGTCCTGTTGGAAGGTGAACCTTCACCCAGTCTGAAGTCCTGTGCGCTCTGGGGCAGGTTTCATCAAGGATCTCTCTGTACTTTGCTCCACTCATCTTTCCCTCGATCCCGACTAGTCTCCCAGTCCCTGCCGCTGAAAAACATCCCCACAGCATGATGCTGCCACCACCATGGTTCACCATATGGATGGTGACAGGTTTCCTCCAGACGTGACGCTGGGCATTCAGAACATAGAGTTCAATCTTGGTTTGATCAGACCAGAAAATCTTGTTTTCATGGTCAGAATGTTTAGGTGCCTTTGGAAAACTCCAAGCGGGCTGTCATGTGCCTTTTACTGAGGAGTGGCTTCCGTCTGGCCACCATAAAGGCCTGATTGGTGGAGTGCTGCAGAGATTTCCATCTGGAAGATTCTCCCATCTCCACAAAAGAGCTCTAGAGTTCTGTCAGATTTACCATTGGGTTCTTGGTCACCTCCCAGACCAAACCCTTCTCCCCGATTGCCCCAGTTTGGCCAGCTTTAGGAAGTGTCTTGATGGTTCCAAACTTCTCCATTTAAGAATGATGGAGACCACTGTGTTCTTTGGGACCTTCAATGTGGCAGACATTTTTTGGTACCCTTCCCAGATCTATGACTCGACACAATCCTGTCTCGAAGCTCTACGGACAATTCCTTGGACCTCATGGCTTGGTTTTGCTTCTGAGATGCACTGTCAACTGTGGGGACCTTGTATAGACAGGTGTGTGCTTCCAAATGATGTCCAATCAATTGAATTTACCACAGGTGGACCAATCAAGTTGTAAAAACATCAAGGTTGATCAATGGAAACAGGATGCACCGGAGCTCAATTGAGTCTCCTAGAAAAGGGTCTAAAACTTATGGAAATAAGGCATCTTATTTTGCAATAATGTCAAAACTGTTTTTCGATTTGTCTTTATGGGTATTTTGTGTGTAGATTGCTGAGGATCTTTTTCTCTTCCATTTTCGAATAAGGCTGTAACGTAACAAAATGGGAGAAAGTCAAGGGGTCTGAATATTTTCCGAAGGCACTGTGTGTAGATTACATATTACACACACAGTGGCTTCTAGAAAGTATTCAGACCCCTTGACTTTTCCCACATTTTGTTACGTTACAGCCTTATTCGAAAACGAGGAAGTGACTCGCTGGGTGGTTTAAGTTTCTCAAAAACAAGTGATATCGCAAAAGYAGTGTCTGGACCCTGATATAACTTTATCCAGGACCAGGACATTTGAGGGGGAAGTCTGGTTGCGTCCACTACGAGGCTGAAACTTGGCCACAAGTGGATCTTCACAAAGGAATAGTTAATTGGCCACAAAAATCAACATTTCGCAATGGCTATCAGTCTCCGGACTTCAAACCGATTGAAACCTGTGGTTTGAATTGAACAGAGCAGTCCATAAGCGCAGACAAAGGATATCAAGGATCTGGAAGGATTCTGTATGGATGAAGGGGCAAAGATCCCTCCCAATGTGTTCTCTAACTCATAAAACATTTTAGAAAAAGCCTCAGTCTCGTTATCATCGCAAGGTGACGTATTGAAAGKTATTGAAAACAGGGGTGTCAATTTTGATCTATATATTATTTTATTTGTTAAACAAAATSTCTTTCTCTGTGCAATTGTATTAGCATAAAATAATTTCATTTTTTGGAACATACAATTTAGGCTCAGTATATGAATTATTTATTTTCCACCATTCATTTCTGCTCATCTTTATCAAGGGTGCCAATTTCGGACCCCTCTAACTWATGAACACAAAACAACTTTGGTGAAACCCCGTCTCAAAAACRAATGTTCTTGACCGCTTGGAACTTTTAGAAATTAAACTTCTCCTCCTAACCGTGCCGTTCAGCTCATAAAATAGATTACATAAAGTTGGCAAAATTGGCAACAAAAAAAAAAGCTATAGGGTAAACTGTATATACACTTGAATCTTGAATCCCACCTTCTCCTAAAATAAAAAATTTTTTTTGGTGCGTGTGTTCGTACCCAGCTTCTTGGTGGCGTCCTCCAGGCCTCTTTTGTGAGGTGGTTCCTGGATATTCTTGTCAACGTCGGCCCGCCCCACCAGCTCATCTGGCCGGTCCCACATGGAGAGACGCGTGGTGGGATTGTAGTAGAAAACACGCTCGTCACCGGTCCACACAATACACCTACACATGTTCAACAGGGCACATGGGCAAGAGAGTGATGAAAGTTCAGCCTCATACAACAGCACATGGCTCCATCAACATCAGTGGGTACATACCAGGGAGTGCCAGGGATAGGGTTAGTGGCCACTGGCTTGGCTTTCTGTGCTGTTTTCTCCTCTTCAGTCATCTCTTCCTCCTTAACCTCCTCAATGAAAAGGAATACAACCGTTAAAGAGTATTCTTCAAATGATCCACCCTATCAAATTATAACATTTAATGCTGTGGATGTAAAATGGGCTGTTGATTGTTTGATGCCAACTTTCTGACTAGTAGACCGCGCCAGCTCTCCTCTTACCTCTTTCATCTCATTAGGGGGTTCTATTTTGGACTCCTCGGCCTCCATCTCCATGGCCTCCTCCTCGAGGGCCTGCTGCCTCTCCTTGGCCTTCTCTGCCTCTCTCTCTACAGGAGGAGAAACTCACACACATTAGTCATGCAACAGTTAAATATCAAATTTTATTGGTCCCATACACGTGATTAGCAGATGTTATTGCGGGTGTAGCGAAATGCTTGCGCGAAGTTTCCCAAGAGCAAGTCGCGATGCTGCCATCTCCGTCGGCGCCATCATCAATATTTCACTAACCAGTCCAGGAAGAATGCTAGCTGGTTGTCGAGACCCAAGCTTTAAATACACCAACCTTTCTCTCGTAGTTCCTGGGGCTTGTCCCAGGTGGACTCTAGTGTGCGGTTGTTGTAGTAGTAGGTTTTCCCATCGGCCGTTTTGTACTCGGACCACTCTGGGAGTTGGAGGCCTGCCAAGGCGGGCGCCGCCAGGGCCAACTGGGGGTGGTGCATCATGGGAACAAGGGGAGGGGCCATGCCGGGCAACATACCTGTAGAAGGTGAAATACATACAGACTACTTAAGACATTCAGCTCTGATAAACTCCTAACCCCAATCTACTGCACATCTAATCAACACCAAACATACAGCATGGGATGGGTAGTAGAAAAGACAAAGAAGACATCTTTGCTTGTGCCTCTTAATCTTAAAATATATTGAGGATGTACACTACCAGTCAAAAGTTTTAGAACATCTTCTCATTCAAGGGTTTCACTAAATTTTTTACATTGTAAAATAATAGTGAAGACATCAAAACTATGAAATAACACATTATAGAATCATGTAGTAAGCAAACAAATATATATATATATATATAATATATATATATATATATATTTGAGATTCTTTAAATAGCCACCCTTTGCCTTGACTGCTTTGCACACAGTTGGCAGGCTCTCAACCAGCTTCATGAGGTACTCACATGGAATGTATTTCAATTAACAGGTGTGCCTTGTTAAAAGCTAAGGGGAAAAAATCTACAAATTAATGCATTTGAGCCAATCAGCCCTATTTGGTAAAGATCAAGTCCAAATTACGGCAATAACAGCTCAAATAGAAAAGAGAAAAGACAGTACATTACTTTAAGACATGAAGGTCAGCCAATCCGGATAATATCAAGTGCAGTCGCAAAAACCATCAAGTGCTATGATGAAACTGGCTCTCATGAGGACCGCCACAGGAATGGAAGACCCAGAGTTACCTCTGCTGCAGAGGAAAAGTTCAATAAAGTTGCCAGCCTCAGAAATTGCAGCCCAAATTAAGGTTTCAGAGTTCAAGTAAGACACATGAACTGTTCAGAGGAGACTATGGAATCAGGCCTGCATGGTCAAATTGCTGCAAAGAAACCACTAAAGGACACCAATAAGAAGAAGAGACTTGTTTGGGCCAAGAAACACAAGCAATGGACATTAGACTGGTAGAAATCTGTCCTTTGGTCTGGGGTCCAAATTGGCGATTTTTGGTTCCAACCTCTTTGTGAGACGCAGTGTGGGTGAACAGATGACCTTCGCATGTGTGGTTCTCACCGTAAAGAATGGAGTCGGTGGTGTTATTGTGTGGGGTGCTTTGCTAGTGACACTGTGATTCATTTATTTAGCAGCCAACAAGTGCTCAGCATAAGTGGAAACTCCTTCAAGACTGTTGGAAAAGTATTCCAGGTGAAGCTAGTTGAGAGAAAGCCAAGAGTGTGCAAAGCGGTCATCAAGGCAAAGGGTGGCTATATTTGATTTGTTTAACATTTTTTGGGTTACTACATGATTCCATATGTGATATTTCATAGTTGATGTTTTCACCATTATTCTACAACGTAGAAAATATTAAAAAGAAAAACCATTGAATAAGTAGGTGTTCTAAAACATTTGACCGGTTGTGTATATAATATAAGAATTCACCTGAAATATAGAAAGGTCTTAGGTGTAAATGTTTGACCTAATTCTCCACACTGGAAATAAATTGGCCTTCCCTGGTTAGTCACACAGTAACATCTAAACTGAGCCACTGAGATGTTAACAAAAACACACAAAAGGCATGCCACAAGAAGTACATGATTATCAAATGACCATACAATATTAATGTGAATATCCTCTACTGAATGGAAAATAAGGGTGCTGCCTGTCGAAACAAGGTCCAATACTCCTTTGTCACTGTCTACAAAATAAATGATCACTCCGCTCTTAAAAATGTTTAGCCTAGCTAAAACCAACAGTATAACAGTGACATTACTGATGCAAGTCTACAATGCGTTTACGTCCAACAAGACTTCACACTGACACCAAATATAAATTGGTTGTTTATCATAATTACAAGGGCAGAGATGTCTCTGTTCGTAATCTCCTCGGGGGGGGGGGCATCAGAACTGTATAGTTTAAACAAGAAAGAATGTCCTAAAATGTCTAACTCACTAATGTTGAGGAAATATAAAGGAAAAATATACGACAGCAATATTCACATGGTTCAGCGGTGCCCCCCCCCAAAAAAAGCATAATTTTCACAACACACCACTAACATGCCATCTAACAAAATACTGACTGGAGACGTTTGAAAGAATTACCGTTATTGTTGGGGGAGACTGTCTTTATATAGGGAGCACCTACTATCTGCATCATTGCTACACCTGCAAGAACGGACAAGCAAGCATGTTGTTGGGACACAGGAGAAGAGGTGCCAGCTGCCAGGGCAAGGCAGACAGCTATTGACACAATACATATACAAAACTAGGCCCACAACTATAATATTACTTTGATAAAACCACGTTAGTATTCTCTTCCTGGCAACAACGATATGGATAAATAATTTGGTCATATAAATGGAGAGTATTGAACAATTTTGTTTTGTTAACAATGTATTTAAATTCATTTAAGAAAAGTAGAGGAAGTCATCTAAAATTAACACCCCCTTTCCTTATAAGGGAGTATGTCAAACGCCTTCGAATTTGCTTTCTTTAGACGCCTTTGGCAATGCTGACATTTACAGGACTGAATGCGACTTGTTTCTGCAATAATTTGTGCAAGAAAAAAACTGAACGAAAATAAAGAAAAAAAAAACACGACCTGCAACAATTTAAAAGATTTTACTGAATTACAGTTCATATAAGGAAATCAGTCAATTGAAATAAATTCACTTTGCCCTAATCTTTGGATTTCACATGACTGAATATAGATATGCATCGGTTGGTCATAGATACCTTAAAAAAATATGTTTTTTTTAAAGGATCACAAAACCAGTCAGTATCTGGTGTGACCACCATATGTCTCATGTAGCTCGACACATCTCCATCACATAAACTTCATCAGGCTGTTGACTGTGGAATGCTTGTCCCACTCTTCAATGGCTGCGCAAAGATGCTGGATATTGGAGGGAACCGGAACACGCTGACGTACACGTCAAACCAGAGCATCCCAAACATGCTAAATGGGTGAAATATCTTGTGAGTATGCAGGCCAAGGAAGAACTGGGACAGTATCAGCTTTCAGGAATTGTGTACAGATCCTTGCGACATGGGGCTGTGCGTTATCATGTTGAAACATGAGGTGATGGCTGCGTATGAATGGCACGACAATGGGCCTCAGGATCTTGTCCCGGTATCTCCATGCATTCAAATTGCCATTGATAAAATGCAATTGTGTTTGTTGTCCGTAGCTTATGCCTGCCCATACCATAACCCCACCGCCACCATGGGGCACTCTAATCACAACGTTGACATAAGCAAACCGCTCSCCCACACGACACCATACACATACGTGGTCTGCGGTTGTGGTTGTGAGGCACTGCCAAATTCTCTAAAACATTGGATGGCTYATGGTAGAGAAATKAACATTCAATTATCTGGCTACAGCGCCGGTGGACATTCCTGCAGTCAGCATGACAGTTGCTCGCTCCCACAACTTGAGATATCTATGGTATTGTGTTATGTGACAAAACTGCACATTTTAGTGGCCTTTTATTGTACCCAGCACACATGGCACCTGTGTAATGATCATGCTGTTTAAAATCAGCTTCATTTCTGGGATCTTTTATTTCAGCTCATGAAACATGGGACCAACACTTTACGTGTTGCGTTCGTATTTTTATTCAGTGTAAAATGCTAAGAGTTGAATGTGAAATATTGTGGAATAAAACTATTTTCATTGGCACTTTGAAGTCAACCCAGGTTGGGCTGGCTTTGTTGGGCTAGCTGAAATTGCATTTCCACCCACTGCCTCCAGAAATTAGAAATGTCATGTTAGGTAGCCAATGTGACTGCAACTGGCTTTGCCAATGTTGCTAACTAGCAAGATGTTGAAAATTTAATTCACCCTCACCATGCCGTAACTAACGTTACCACATATTCCTGTCAGTACCAGACTGACGTCAGTTAGCTAGCTAAACGGTTACTGTCGTTGCTAGCATAACAGGCGACCTAGCTTAAATCCTACATTGCTTATCATGGCATTGACTATTTGCTTGCTAGCTAACTAACCAAGCAAACCAGACRACATGTTTGATACTGCAGAACTGCTTGTCTGACATTACATGAATTTCCACCATAGCTGGATCCTTCATTCATTTTTACATCATGTAGCTTGCTAGCTTTCAAAACGACCTGACCAGCAAAATGTGTTGCTAGCGCACGTTAGCTAGCTTGTTTCAACTGATTTACTGGCTAACGTTAGGTAGCTAGCATTTGAGGGCTGACTGTTCAAAAGTTTGTGTCGTGCAAAAATGAATGAAGGATCCAGCTATGGTGGAAATTCATGTAATGTCAGACAAGCAGTTCTGCAGTAGTCAATGTGCTAGCTAAGAGCAATGAGCCCAGACAAGCTAGCTAAATGTATCAGCAGCCAGCAGTGATCAGCTTGGTGGTTGCATATTAACAGAATTACCAGCCAGAATTCTAATCGAGCTGGCACCAGTTGTGAAACTGGGCTGCACTGGCCTGGGTTTCCCTCGACCCAGCTTGAATTKGAGAATTCCATTCGAACCAGCTCGAATTTGGCCCTAATTTTAAGTGCCAGTGGACAAGTTTTAAGAATCATAAAAAACTAAGTAGAAACAACTTGAATTGATTTGCCCAATTATTTACTCCAGCCTTGATCAGGACCATCGTACAATAATTGTTTAACCTATTGCTTATACAGAAGATGAAAATAAAAGACCTAACATTATGACAAACAAATGAAGAGATGACACATGACAGAGTACGGAAAAGGATGGAGAGGCAGTACTGTTAAAATGGGGTAGAGAAGAGAGGGTTTGGGATGAGGGAGCTTATGTCTTACCGGGCAGTGGGATGTGCATGCCTGGTAGAGGCACTCTGAAGGGATGCATGACCCCTGGGGGGAAGCCTGGGATAGTGGCCGTGTGAGGCTGGGACATGGCGTGGTGGGGCAGGCCAGTCGGGAGACTCTGGGGCAGCAGGGACATGGTCTGGACTGGTGTCACTGAGGCTGGCACGGTGGCTACACTGATGGTCACCGCAACACTGGAGGGGACGGAGGCCACAGGCTGCAGATCTGTAGCAGCAGAAGCTGGACAAAGACCAGCAGACAGTTGCAACACACAGTCTGGTCATATAATACAACCAACCATAAACAAGCCGAAAACAACCCATTACCAACTTTGTGAACTTCACCAAATCAGGATTTCTCACCATACAAAAGGTCAGACATGCCAAAAACTTTGATGGGACCCAGATGTCCCTCTTACAGTTGCGTGCGAAAGTATTCACCCCCTTGGCATTTTTCTATTTTGTTGCCTTACAACCTGGAATTAAAATTGATTTTTTTGGGGGGGGTTTGTATCATTAGATTTTTCACAACATGCCTACAACTTTGAAGATGCAAAATGTGTGTGTGTGTGAAACAAACATCACAAAAAAAATGAACTTGAGCGTCCATAACTATTCACCCCCCAAAGTCAATACTTTGTAGAGCCACCTTTTGCAGCAATTACAGCTGCAAGTCTCTTGGGTTTTGTCTCTATAAGCTTGGCACATCTAGCCACTGGGATTTTTGCCCATTCTTCAAGGGAAAACTGTTCCAGCTTGTTCAAAAATGATGGGTTCCACTGGTGTACAGCAATCTTTAAGTCATACAACAGATTCTCAAATTGGATTGAGGTCTGGGCTTTGACTAGGCCATTCCAAGACATTTAAATATTTCCCCTTAMACCACTCGAGTGTTGCTTTAGCAGTATGCTTAGGGTCATTGTCCTGCTGGAAGGTGAACCTCTGACCCAATCTCAAATCTCTGGAGGACTGAAACAGGTTCCCCTCAAGAATATCCTTGTATTTAGCGCCATCTATAATTTCTTCAATTCTGACCAGTTTCCCAATCCCTGCCGATGAAAAACATCCCCACAGCATGATGCTGCCACCACCATGCTTTAGCACGGCCAACAAGCATGCTCACATAATGGAAATCTCCTTCAAGACTGTTGGAAAAGTATTCCAGGTGAGCTAGTTGAGAGAAAGCAAGATGTCGTGCAAAGCGGTCATCAGGCAAAAGGGTGGCTATATTGATTTGTTTTAACTTTTTGGATTTACTACATGGTTTCCTAATGTGATATTTCATAGTTGATGTTTTCACCATTATTTTACAACGATTATAAAATATTGAAAAAGAAAAAACATTTGAATAAGTAGTGGTGTTCTAAAATTGACCGGTTGGTGTATAGGATATATAAGAATTCACCCTGTAAATATAGAAAGGTCGTTAGGTCGTAAATGTTGGACTAATGTCTCCACACTGAAATAACATTGGCCTTCTGGTTAGTCAACAGTAACATCTAAACTGCAGCCACTGAGATGTTAACAAAACACACAAAGCATGCCACAAGAAGACGACATGATTATCAAATGACCATTACAATATATAAGTGAATACTCTACTGACTGGAAATTAAGGGTGCTGCCGGTCGAAACAAGGTCCCAATAGCCTTATGTCACTGTCTACAAAATAAAGGATCACTCCCTCTTAAAAATGTTTAGCCTAGCTAAAACACACAGTATAACAGTGTACATTACTGATGCAAGTCTACAATGCGTTTACGTCCAACAAGACTTTCACACTGGACACCAAATATAAATTGGTTGTTTTATATAATTACAAGTGCAGAAGATGTCTCTGTTCGTAATCTCCTCGGGGGTGGGTCATCATGAAACTGTATAGTTTAAACAAGGAAAGAAATGTCCTAAATGGTCTAACTCACTAATGTGAGGAATATAAACGGAAAAATATTACGACAGCAATATTCACATGGTTCAGCGGTTGCCCCCCAAAAAAGCATAATTTTCAACAACACACCACTAAACATTTGCCATCTAACAAAAATACTGACTGGAGACGTTTGAAAGAATTACCGTTATTGTTGGGGGGAGACTGTCTTTATTAGGGAGCACCTACTATTCTGCTGCATTGCTACACCTGCAAGAACGGACAAGCAAGCATGCTTGTTGGGAACACAGGAGAAGAGTGCCAGCTGGTCACGGGCAAGGCAGACAGCTATTGACACGATTACATATACAAAAACTAGGCCCACAACTTAATCTATTACTTTGATAAAACCACGTAGTATTCTCTTCTGCAGACCAACGATAGGGATAAAATAATTTGGTCATATAATGGAGAGTAGGAAACAATTTTGTTTTGTTAACAATGTATATTAAACTCATTTTAATAGAGGAAGTTCATCTAAAAATTAACCACCCCCTTTCCTTATAAGGGAGCTATGTCAAACGGCCTTTCGAATTTGCTTTCTTTAGACGCCTTTGGCAGATGCTGACAATTACAGGACTGAATGGCGACTTGTTTCTCAATAATTTGTGCAAAAAAAAACGGAACGGAAATAAGAGAAAAAAAAAACACGACCTGCAACAATTTTAAAAGATTTTACTGGAATTACAGTTTCATATAAAGGAAATCAGTCAATTGAAATAAATTCACTTTTGCCTAATCTTTGGATTTCACATGACTGAATATAGATATGCATCGGTTGTCATTGATACCTTAAAAAAAAATTGTTTTTTTAAGGATCACAAAACCAGTCAGTATCTGGTTGGACCACCTATAGTCTATGCTAGCTCGACACATCTCCATCACATAAAAACTTCATCAGGCCTGTTGACTGCTGGAATGCTTGTCCCACTCTTCATAGGCTGCCAAAGATGCTGTGGATATTGGAGGGACCGGAACACGGCTGACGTACACGATCAACCAGAGCATTCCCAAACATGCTATAAATGGGTGAAGATCATTTGTGAGTATGCAGGCCAAAGGGAAAACTTGGACAGTATCAGCTTCATCAGGAAGTGTGTAACAGATCCTTGCGACAATGGGCTGGTGCGTTATCATGTTGAAACATAGGGTGATGGCTGCGTATGAATGGCACGACAATGGGCCTCAGGACTTGTCCCGGTATCTCCATGCATTCAAATTGCCATTGATAAAATGCATTGTGTTTGTTGTCCGTAGCTTATGCCTGCCCATACCAAAACCCCACGCCAACCATGGGGCACTCTAATCACAACGGTTGACATAAGCAAACCGCTCGCCCACACGACACCATACAGCATACCGTGGTCTGCGGTTGTTGGTTGTGAGGCACTGCCAAATTCTCTAAAACATTGGAATTGGCTCATGTAGAGAAATAACATTACAATTATCTTGCGTACAGCCCCGGTGGACATTCTGCAGTCAGCATTGGCTCAGTATATGAATTATTTATTTTCCACCATTCATTTCTGCTCATCTTTATCAAGGGTGCCAATTTCGGACCCCTCTAACTAATGAACACAAAACAACTTTGGTGAAACCCCGTCTCAAAAACGAATGTTCTTGACCGCTTGGAACTTTTAGAAATTAAACTTCTCCTCCTAACCGTGCCGTTCAGCTCATAAAATAGATTACATAAAGTTGGCAAAATTGGCAACAAAAAAAAAAGCTATAGGGTAAACTGTATATACACTTGAATCTTGAATCCCACCTTCTCCTAAAATAAAAAATTTTTTTTGGTGCGTGTGTTCGTACCCAGCTTCTTGGTGGCGTCCTCCAGGCCTCTTTTGTGAGGTGGTTCCTGGATATTCTTGTCAACGTCGGCCCGCCCCACCAGCTCATCTGGCCGGTCCCACATGGAGAGACGCGTGGTGGGATTGTAGTAGAAAACACGCTCGTCACCGGTCCACACAATACACCTACACATGTTCAACAGGGCACATGGGCAAGAGAGTGATGAAAGTTCAGCCTCATACAACAGCACATGGCTCCATCAACATCAGTGGGTACATACCAGGGAGTGCCAGGGATAGGGTTAGTGGCCACTGGCTTGGCTTTCTGTGCTGTTTTCTCCTCTTCAGTCATCTCTTCCTCCTTAACCTCCTCAATGAAAAGGAATACAACCGTTAAAGAGTATTCTTCAAATGATCCACCCTATCAAATTATAACATTTAATGCTGTGGATGTAAAATGGGCTGTTGATTGTTTGATGCCAACTTTCTGACTAGTAGACCGCGCCAGCTCTCCTCTTACCTCTTTCATCTCATTAGGGGGTTCTATTTTGGACTCCTCGGCCTCCATCTCCATGGCCTCCTCCTCGAGGGCCTGCTGCCTCTCCTTGGCCTTCTCTGCCTCTCTCTCTACAGGAGGAGAAACTCACACACATTAGTCATGCAACAGTTAAATATCAAATTTTATTGGTCCCATACACGTGATTAGCAGATGTTATTGCGGGTGTAGCGAAATGCTTGCGCGAAGTTTCCCAAGAGCAAGTCGCGATGCTGCCATCTCCGTCGGCGCCATCATCAATATTTCACTAACCAGTCCAGGAAGAATGCTAGCTGGTTGTCGAGACCCAAGCTTTAAATACACCAACCTTTCTCTCGTAGTTCCTGGGGCTTGTCCCAGGTGGACTCTAGTGTGCGGTTGTTGTAGTAGTAGGTTTTCCCATCGGCCGTTTTGTACTCGGACCACTCTGGGAGTTGGAGGCCTGCCAAGGCGGGCGCCGCCAGGGCCAACTGGGGGTGGTGCATCATGGGAACAAGGGGAGGGGCCATGCCGGGCAACATACCTGTAGAAGGTGAAATACATACAGACTACTTAAGACATTCAGCTCTGATAAACTCCTAACCCCAATCTACTGCACATCTAATCAACACCAAACATACAGCATGGGATGGGTAGTAGAAAAGACAAAGAAGACATCTTTGCTTGTGCCTCTTAATCTTAAAATATATTGAGGATGTACACTACCAGTCAAAAGTTTTAGAACATCTTCTCATTCAAGGGTTTCACTAAATTTTTTACATTGTAAAATAATAGTGAAGACATCAAAACTATGAAATAACACATTATAGAATCATGTAGTAAGCAAACAAATATATATATATATATATAATATATATATATATATATATTTGAGATTCTTTAAATAGCCACCCTTTGCCTTGACTGCTTTGCACACAGTTGGCAGGCTCTCAACCAGCTTCATGAGGTACTCACATGGAATGTATTTCAATTAACAGGTGTGCCTTGTTAAAAGCTAAGGGGAAAAAATCCACAAATTAATGCATTTGAGCCAATCAGTTGTGTTGTGAAAAGGTAGGGGGGTATACAGAAGATAGCCCTATTTGGTAAAGATCAAGTCAAAATTACGGCAATAACAGCTCAAATAGAAAAGAGAAAGGACAGTACATTACTTTAAGACATGAAGGTCAGCCAATCCGGATAATATCAAGTGCAGTCGCAAAAACCATCAAGTGCTATGATGAAACTGGCTCTCATGAGGACCGCCACAGGAATGGAAGACCCAGAGTTACCTCTACTGCAGAGGAAAAGTTCAATAAAGTTGCCAGCCTCAGAAATTGCAGCCCAAATAAAGGTTTCAGAGTTCAAGTAAGACACATGAACTGTTCAGAGGAGACTGTATGGAATCAGGCCTGCATGGTCAAATTGCTGCAAAGAAACCACTAAAGGACACCAATAAGAAGAGACTTGTTTGGGCCAAGAAACACAAGCAATGGACATTAGACCGGTAGAAATCTGTCCTTTGGCCTGGAGTCCAAATTGGAGATTTTTGGTCCCAACCTCTTTGTGAGACGCGGTGTGGGTGAACAGATGACCTTCGCATGTGTGGTTCTCACCATAAAGCATGGAGTCGGTGGTGTTATTGTGTGGGGTGCTTTGCTAGTGACACTGTGATTCATTTATTTAGCAGCCAACAAGTCCTCAGCATAAGTGGAAACTCCTTCAAGACTGTTGGAAAAGTATTCCAGGTGAAGCTAGTTGAGAGAAAGTCAAGAATGTGCAAAGCGGTCATCAAGGCAAAGGGTGGCTATATTTGATTTGTTTAACATTTTTTGGGTTACTACATGATTCCATATGTGATATTTCATAGTTGATGTATTCACCATTATTCTACAACGTAGAAAATATTAAAAAGAAAAGAAAAACCATTGAATAAGTAGGTGTTCTAAAACATTTGACCGGTTGTGTATATAATATAAGAATTCACCTGAAATATAGAAAGGTCTTAGGTGTAAATGTTTGACCTAATTCTCCACACTGGAAATAAATTGGCCTTCCCTGGTTAGTCACACAGTAACATCTAAACTGAGCCACTGAGATGTTAACAAAAACACACAAAAGGCATGCCACAAGAAGTACATGATTATCAAATGACCATACAATATTAATGTGAATATCCTCTACTGAATGGAAAATAAGGGTGCTGCCTGTCGAAACAAGGTCCAATACTCCTTTGTCACTGTCTACAAAATAAATGATCACTCCGCTCTTAAAAATGTTTAGCCTAGCTAAAACCAACAGTATAACAGTGACATTACTGATGCAAGTCTACAATGCGTTTACGTCCAACAAGACTTCACACTGACACCAAATATAAATTGGTTGTTTATCATAATTACAAGGGCAGAGATGTCTCTGTTCGTAATCTCCTCGGGGGGGGGGGCATCAGAACTGTATAGTTTAAACAAGAAAGAATGTCCTAAAATGTCTAACTCACTAATGTTGAGGAAATATAAAGGAAAAATATACGACAGCAATATTCACATGGTTCAGCGGTGCCCCCCCCCAAAAAAAGCATAATTTTCACAACACACCACTAACATGCCATCTAACAAAATACTGACTGGAGACGTTTGAAAGAATTACCGTTATTGTTGGGGGAGACTGTCTTTATATAGGGAGCACCTACTATCTGCATCATTGCTACACCTGCAAGAACGGACAAGCAAGCATGTTGTTGGGACACAGGAGAAGAGGTGCCAGCTGCCAGGGCAAGGCAGACAGCTATTGACACAATACATATACAAAACTAGGCCCACAACTATAATATTACTTTGATAAAACCACGTTAGTATTCTCTTCCTGGCAACAACGATATGGATAAATAATTTGGTCATATAAATGGAGAGTATTGAACAATTTTGTTTTGTTAACAATGTATTTAAATTCATTTAAGAAAAGTAGAGGAAGTCATCTAAAATTAACACCCCCTTTCCTTATAAGGGAGTATGTCAAACGCCTTCGAATTTGCTTTCTTTAGACGCCTTTGGCAATGCTGACATTTACAGGACTGAATGCGACTTGTTTCTGCAATAATTTGTGCAAGAAAAAAACTGAACGAAAATAAAGAAAAAAAAAACACGACCTGCAACAATTTAAAAGATTTTACTGAATTACAGTTCATATAAGGAAATCAGTCAATTGAAATAAATTCACTTTGCCCTAATCTTTGGATTTCACATGACTGAATATAGATATGCATCGGTTGGTCATAGATACCTTAAAAAAATATGTTTTTTTTAAAGGATCACAAAACCAGTCAGTATCTGGTGTGACCACCATATGTCTCATGTAGCTCGACACATCTCCATCACATAAACTTCATCAGGCTGTTGACTGTGGAATGCTTGTCCCACTCTTCAATGGCTGCGCAAAGATGCTGGATATTGGAGGGAACCGGAACACGCTGACGTACACGTCAAACCAGAGCATCCCAAACATGCTAAATGGGTGAAATATCTTGTGAGTATGCAGGCCAAGGAAGAACTGGGACAGTATCAGCTTTCAGGAATTGTGTACAGATCCTTGCGACATGGGGCTGTGCGTTATCATGTTGAAACATGAGGTGATGGCTGCGTATGAATGGCACGACAATGGGCCTCAGGATCTTGTCCCGGTATCTCCATGCATTCAAATTGCCATTGATAAAATGCAATTGTGTTTGTTGTCCGTAGCTTATGCCTGCCCATACCATAACCCCACCGCCACCATGGGGCACTCTAATCACAACGTTGACATAAGCAAACCGCTCSCCCACACGACACCATACACATACGTGGTCTGCGGTTGTGGTTGTGAGGCACTGCCAAATTCTCTAAAACATTGGATGGCTYATGGTAGAGAAATKAACATTCAATTATCTGGCTACAGCGCCGGTGGACATTCCTGCAGTCAGCATGACAGTTGCTCGCTCCCACAACTTGAGATATCTATGGTATTGTGTTATGTGACAAAACTGCACATTTTAGTGGCCTTTTATTGTACCCAGCACACATGGCACCTGTGTAATGATCATGCTGTTTAAAATCAGCTTCATTTCTGGGATCTTTTATTTCAGCTCATGAAACATGGGACCAACACTTTACGTGTTGCGTTCGTATTTTTATTCAGTGTAAAATGCTAAGAGTTGAATGTGAAATATTGTGGAATAAAACTATTTTCATTGGCACTTTGAAGTCAACCCAGGTTGGGCTGGCTTTGTTGGGCTAGCTGAAATTGCATTTCCACCCACTGCCTCCAGAAATTAGAAATGTCATGTTAGGTAGCCAATGTGACTGCAACTGGCTTTGCCAATGTTGCTAACTAGCAAGATGTTGAAAATTTAATTCACCCTCACCATGCCGTAACTAACGTTACCACATATTCCTGTCAGTACCAGACTGACGTCAGTTAGCTAGCTAAACGGTTACTGTCGTTGCTAGCATAACAGGCGACCTAGCTTAAATCCTACATTGCTTATCATGGCATTGACTATTTGCTTGCTAGCTAACTAACCAAGCAAACCAGACRACATGTTTGATACTGCAGAACTGCTTGTCTGACATTACATGAATTTCCACCATAGCTGGATCCTTCATTCATTTTTACATCATGTAGCTTGCTAGCTTTCAAAACGACCTGACCAGCAAAATGTGTTGCTAGCGCACGTTAGCTAGCTTGTTTCAACTGATTTACTGGCTAACGTTAGGTAGCTAGCATTTGAGGGCTGACTGTTCAAAAGTTTGTGTCGTGCAAAAATGAATGAAGGATCCAGCTATGGTGGAAATTCATGTAATGTCAGACAAGCAGTTCTGCAGTAGTCAATGTGCTAGCTAAGAGCAATGAGCCCAGACAAGCTAGCTAAATGTATCAGCAGCCAGCAGTGATCAGCTTGGTGGTTGCATATTAACAGAATTACCAGCCAGAATTCTAATCGAGCTGGCACCAGTTGTGAAACTGGGCTGCACTGGCCTGGGTTTCCCTCGACCCAGCTTGAATTKGAGAATTCCATTCGAACCAGCTCGAATTTGGCCCTAATTTTAAGTGCCAGTGGACAAGTTTTAAGAATCATAAAAAACTAAGTAGAAACAACTTGAATTGATTTGCCCAATTATTTACTCCAGCCTTGATCAGGACCATCGTACAATAATTGTTTAACCTATTGCTTATACAGAAGATGAAAATAAAAGACCTAACATTATGACAAACAAATGAAGAGATGACACATGACAGAGTACGGAAAAGGATGGAGAGGCAGTACTGTTAAAATGGGGTAGAGAAGAGAGGGTTTGGGATGAGGGAGCTTATGTCTTACCGGGCAGTGGGATGTGCATGCCTGGTAGAGGCACTCTGAAGGGATGCATGACCCCTGGGGGGAAGCCTGGGATAGTGGCCGTGTGAGGCTGGGACATGGCGTGGTGGGGCAGGCCAGTCGGGAGACTCTGGGGCAGCAGGGACATGGTCTGGACTGGTGTCACTGAGGCTGGCACGGTGGCTACACTGATGGTCACCGCAACACTGGAGGGGACGGAGGCCACAGGCTGCAGATCTGTAGCAGCAGAAGCTGGACAAAGACCAGCAGACAGTTGCAACACACAGTCTGGTCATATAATACAACCAACCATAAACAAGCCGAAAACAACCCATTACCAACTTTGTGAACTTCACCAAATCAGGATTTCTCACCATACAAAAGGTCAGACATGCCAAAAACTTTGATGGGACCCAGATGTCCCTCTTACAGTTGCGTGCGAAAGTATTCACCCCCTTGGCATTTTTCTATTTTGTTGCCTTACAACCTGGAATTAAAATTGATTTTTTTGGGGGGGGTTTGTATCATTAGATTTTTCACAACATGCCTACAACTTTGAAGATGCAAAATGTGTGTGTGTGTGAAACAAACATCACAAAAAAAATGAACTTGAGCGTCCATAACTATTCACCCCCCAAAGTCAATACTTTGTAGAGCCACCTTTTGCAGCAATTACAGCTGCAAGTCTCTTGGGTTTTGTCTCTATAAGCTTGGCACATCTAGCCACTGGGATTTTTGCCCATTCTTCAAGGGAAAACTGTTCCAGCTTGTTCAAAAATGATGGGTTCCACTGGTGTACAGCAATCTTTAAGTCATACAACAGATTCTCAAATTGGATTGAGGTCTGGGCTTTGACTAGGCCATTCCAAGACATTTAAATATTTCCCCTTAMACCACTCGAGTGTTGCTTTAGCAGTATGCTTAGGGTCATTGTCCTGCTGGAAGGTGAACCTCTGACCCAATCTCAAATCTCTGGAGGACTGAAACAGGTTCCCCTCAAGAATATCCTTGTATTTAGCGCCATCTATCATTTCTTCAATTCTGACCAGTTTCCCAATCCCTGCCTATGAAAAACATCCCCACAGCATGATGCTGCCACCACCATGCTTCACTGTGGGGATTGTATTCTCGGGGTGATGTTGTGTTGGGTTTGCGCCAGACATAGCATTTTCCTTGATGACCAAAAAGCTCAATTTTAGTCTCATCTGACCAAAGTACCTTCTTCCATATGTTTGGGGAGTCTCCCACATGCCTTTTGGCAAACACCAACGTGTTCGCTTATTTTTTTTTCTTTCAGCAATGGCTTTTTTTCTGACCACTCTTCTGTAAAGCCCAGCTCTGTGGAGTGTAGGGCTTAAAGTGGTCCTTTGTACAGATTATGCAAAGCTCCACAGCGGAGATTGGAGTTCCTTCAGGGTTATCTTTGGTCTCTTTGTTGCCTCTCTGATTAATTCCCTCCTTGCCTGGTCTGTGAGTTTTGGTGGGCAGCCCTCTCTTGGCAGGTTTGTTGTGGTGCCATATTCTTTCCATTTTTAATAATGGATTTAATGGTGCTCCGTAGGATGTTCAAAGTTTCTGATATGTTTTTTATAACCCAACCATGATCTGTACTTCTCCACAACTTTGTCCCTGACCTGTTTGGAGAGGTCCTTGGTCTTTGTGGTGCTGCAGACTCTGGGGCCTTTCAGAACATGTGTATATATACTGAAATCATGTGACGGATCATGTGACACTTAGATTGCACATAGGTGGACTTTATTTAACTAATTACACAACTTCTGAAGGTAATTGGTTGCACCAGTTCTATTTAGGGGCTTCATAGCAAAGGGGGTAAATACATATGCATGCACCACCTTTCCGTTTATTTTTTTTTGAAACAAGTAATGTTTTTCATTTCACCAGTTTGGACTATTTTGTGTATGTCCATTACATGACATCCAAATGAAAATCTATTTAAATTAAAGGTTGTAATGCAAAAAAAGTATGAAAAACACCAAGGTGGATGAATACTTTTKYAAGGCACTGTATGTACTCACTAGCAATGGTCTGGGACACAGAGGTGGTGGTGGTGTTGGAGTCTGGGCTGGTGGTCATGGTGCTGGATGGGGCCTGTGTGGACACTGGGGAAGGTATAGCAGCTGCAGTGCTGACTGATGTGATGCTACTGGAGGAGGCTCCCGTCCCCGCCGGGGTCACCATAACAGGGTTGAGCTCTGACTGCTGGATCACCTTCACCCCCTCAGGTTTGCTCCAGGCTGACTCTCGAGTCCTGGCATTGTAGTAGTACGCCTAGGGGGAGATAGACGGGTTGGTTTACAACGTCACGAAAACAATGTGCACGCTTCAATGGGGCAGAAGTCGTTTTGATTCTGGGATGGCCAGACCGCTAGCAACAATGACAARAAGCTGCCATGTGGGGAATCGTAGGTGGCTCATTTCGGCTAGTGTTATCTTGTTCTTGATACCATGCCTTGTTTGGAGGTGTTTTGACTGATGTCACGTCTACACTAATATGGCTAAAATTCACAAGCTAATCAACAACTGTCACAATATATTTGAGAGAAATTAAAATGTACTTGTTTTCAATAAACATTGAAGAAATATAGTTTACATGTCAACAATCTAMGCCAACCCTGTCTGTTTTACCCCATAGTTGTGCATGCGTCAGTTGTTGCTAAACAACCAACCCATCTATAATTTATGAGGGAAACACAGGAAAATATTCATTCCGGTAGGTTGAAATATTACAGAACTATGTAACAGCCCAATGTAAAAGGCCATTCTTTACTTTTCCCTCCGGTGTCTTGTTCTCCACCCAGATCTCCTCAGCAAGGGGCAGAGTAGGGGCTCCTGCCCCTGGAACTGGGGGCATTCCAGGGGGGAATAGCATTCCTGGGGGTGGGGGCATGCTGCCCATCGGAGGGGGCATGAAAGGAGGTCTCTGACAAACAAAAACAAATGCATTCAAATTTCAAGCCTTTTATACTAACTATGCAGTCTGATGTTCTGGCTCTCAATGCATTCCAAGCTCTGACAGACCAAAAGTGCAGCAGTCATACTTTAGAATAGATGGTCTAAATTTAAAAAATATCCTTGYATCACTGGCAGGTGTACCTGTAGGTGAGGGGGTCCGAGAGGCGGGGGCATGCCTCCTGGTGGGGGGATGGGTGGCATGCTGGGGTCAAACGGTGGACGCCCGAATGGTGGCCCCCTTGGTGGAGGCCCTCTCATCATACCGAAAGGGGGAGGTGGGGGTCTGAGAAGTGGGGGTGGACCACGCATCACTGGGGTTGGAGGAGGAGCAGGGCCGCGGAAACGCAACGTCTGCTGCGTCATCCTAGAAACAAACCAAATGGACCTGGCTCATGAACCAAATCAAAATCAACAACATTTTACTCGCTAGCTTTCCTACCCATGTTCAGGTTATTGTTTGCAGCAACAGACTAGCGTCTCAAAATATTAGCTAGCCTATTACGTACATTGCGCGGTCAAGCTAGCTATTMATCGCTTGATGGCATCAAACGACGCAGTGACTGTCGCTAAATTTGACAGTTTCACAGTTTCTGTGAAACTGGTAATCCGCAGGCCAATGAACAGTAACTAGTGAATGTGTATGTTGACTAGTTAGCTAATATAGGTACTCTAGGCTAACTAACGTTGGCTAATGTTATGCCATTCAAATCGACGCGCAGTCTACACGCCCAGCTRACGCTAACGGACCATTTCAGAAACAATCGTCCGTGTCTAACTAGTCATTAAGTAGTTTATGTTGAAACTGCTTTGCTTAACTCGACGAATAGTATCACATTTTATCAAAATATACGATGAGACAGGTTGTCTAGCTAACGTTACGAGGCTAATGTTAGCAACTAACTAGCGTGGCCACATTGAACAGTCAGCGGCAGCAACGAATGCACTCGCGAGCGCATGTAACACATCGTTGGGAGTTCAGTTTCACAATAATGTCAAGTTAACAACCGCAGAAAACATTATTTATCACAAATATCGATCACTTGGGTTTATTCGCTATCGCCTCACCTGTTGTCGTTAAACCCAATACTTTCACCGTCTCCGTGGTCCGCCATTACAGGGAAATCAAACGATTCTTCCTGGAAACACCTCTTGACACAAACTTGTACACAGCATTGGCCAAATGGCCTGTCAATCATAGTAGRGGGGGTCAGTCGTTAATAACATCTGATTGGATGCCAAAATAGTCAACATCGTCTGGGCAGAGGGCTCTGCGTCTAGACACTGTGATGTGTTTTGTTCAGTTAGGACTTTCCAAACTATTGATACGTAACAATTTCTTAACATATGGCAAAACAGGCAACTGTACCATAACGTAATTTACATTTGAGAAAAGACGTTGCATGCAATATGTATAAACAGTATATGTATTCATGTAATATATTATCAATATTGTGGGTAAAGTATTTCCTATAGTTGTGAAAAAAGTATAACTCATGATTAAATGACCACTCTGCAATGTATTATTGGTGCACTGTAATTTATTGGATTTCTATACAAAAATCAGCTGGAGTCTGCATAAAATCAGTAAAGCACCCTTTTCTCCTTACAAACCAGGTATTTGTAGAACAAAAAGGCWTAAATAGAACCCATATCAAACACTTTAAAATACTTGACATTTCATTTTGTGCAGAGCAGTGGTCGATCGCATAAAACAATATTAATCGTTAAAAATACATTTCAGAATAACAGTAACAATTCATTTATTTTTGTATGTACAACACAAAGTATTGATTCACTGAATCAACAAATAGGCTATCAGGGATTTTGCTAAAGGATGTCTCTTAGGTTTGATCCTAGAGAATTCTCATCACGCGCACTTCTTCCTCGTCCTCCTCATTGGTGACTTGGACCTCCTGGACACTGGCAGAGTTGGTGAAGACGTTCTCCAGGGCACGTACGTCCAGTGGTGGGACCGAACCTAGGAGCTCAGAGGCAGTGGGGGCCTGCCCTTGACATCTCTGCCTGCCCTCTCCATTCTGCCAAAACGGGTAGTCTCTGTTGAGAAGGGAAAATGTGGACTCATGCTGATCGTAGTTGTCATCATAGGGGTAGCCCGGAGTAGCCATGGGAGTAGCCATGGGGTTTGAGAAATCCTGGGGTTGGAGAACTGGGTAGGAGTATGGGCTGTGTAGGTAAGGGTATGATCTGAAAAAAATACAAGATTCCCAGGATGATGGTGTTTCAAATGACCATAGTTATATTTTCACCACTAACCTTCACAATTATAAAACATCACACAGCGTACCTAAGTATAACTTAAATGGTATTCTAGATGAAACAGCATTCATTGCTCACCCTGGTGGATAAAAATTAGGTCCAGGCATGAAGTAGGGCGGAGCAAAGGGGAAGCGAGGGGTGGGAAAGAGGCCCACTGGATGTGGCATGGGAGATGGAGGATACATGTGAGGGTGAGCCATGTTAGGGAGTGGCATTTGGAGACCTCTGGAGCTGGATGCCATGCTTGTTGAGGGCATCTCACTGGCAGAATTGTAGTAGGCCTGTTGCCTGCTGATTTTCCTGGGTTTGGGAGCTTCTTCAGGATTGCTGTCAGAGTGACTGGCTTCATGCTTGCGTTCTGCAGGCTTACCACCAGAGGTTGTGGCTGTTGGGTGGGGATGTGGGCAGGCAGTAGTCTGGAAGAATATGGAGACTGGGCTGGTAGTCTGAGAGGCATTTGGAGCTGCCGTTATAGCCACCTGGACACCATGGTCATTAGAGCCTGGGGAAGACAAAACCATAATAATTACAGTATTGAGCTTCATACTACAATGTATTATTCTTACTGTTACAGCAACCGGATCATTCCACGAAAAGTGTGACTTTTGTATCCCTTTGATATTTTAAGTAGAAACTGTACACCAATATTACATTTTAAAAGCATGTTATAATGAATGAACTGCCCTTTAATATAGACAAGGAAAATTCAATAAATCAAATTTTTAATATCAATAAAGACTTGCTAAAGTGCAAAAATTCTGTATTTTAACATGTCCCTCCATGCACCTTCTGTGACTTCTAGGAAGATTAACCCATTTAAACACAAAAGTGTCTAAGTTTTCAACATCATTGTAAAGCCRTAGTTATTTTGTTGCTTTGACAAAGTAATTTCTGAAATRTATTATTTATTTAATGTGATTAGTGAATCATTTACATATGTCCCTTATTTTAAAGTCAAACCTGTTACGTGAACTGAACTCTCATTTTAATATGGTGAAACTATTCCTTAAAACAAAAAACTTCAAAAGAAACATTGAACATCTAATAGTGAAATCATAGTGTAAAGGCAGGTGAGAGCGTTCTACTCTTTTTCGCAATTTTCTGGTGTTGTGGTGGAAAACTGAGCATGTCAAGCACAGTATATTGTCCCACCCCACACACACGAGGAGACCTCACCTGGCTTAATTTGTCCCTCCAGAGACTAAATCTCTCTCATCGTCACTCAACGCTTAGGTTTACCTCCACTGCACTCACATCTTATCATATGTGTGTACATTATGCCTTGAATATATTCTACCACGCCCAGAAATCGGCTCCTTTAATTCTGTCCCCAACGCACTAGACGACCAGTTCTTATAGCCTTTAGCCATACCCTTATCCTACTCCTCCTCTGTTCCTCTGGTGATGTAGAGGTTAACCCAGGCCCTGTAGCYCCAAGTTCGACTCCTATTCCCCAGATGCTATCATTGGTTTCATGCATGTTAACATCAGAAGCCTCCTCCCTAAGTTTGTTTTATTCACCGCTTTAGCACACTCSGCCAACCCTGATGTCCTAGCCGTRTCTGAATCCTGGCTTAGGWAGACCACCAAAAATTCTGAAATTTCCATCCCCAACTACAACATTTTCCACCAAGATAGAACTGCCAAAGGGGRTGGAGTTGCAATCTACTGCAGAGATAGCCTGCAGAGTTATGTCATGCTATCCAGGTCTGTACCCAAAGAGTTCGAGTTTCTACTTTTAAAAATCCACCTTTCCAGAAATATTTCTCTCACTGTTGCCGCTTGTTATAGACCCCCCTCAGCCCCCAGCTGTGCCCTGGTCACCATATGTGAATTAATTGCCCCCCCATTTATCTTCAGAGTTTGTACTGTTAGGTGACCTAAACTAGGATATGCTTAACACCCTGGCGGTCCTACAATCTAAGCTAGATGCCCTA
Source organism: Salvelinus sp. IW2-2015 (assembly GCF_002910315.2). Classification (NCBI taxonomy): domain Eukaryota; kingdom Metazoa; phylum Chordata; class Actinopteri; order Salmoniformes; family Salmonidae; genus Salvelinus; species Salvelinus sp. IW2-2015. The sequence goes on along the minus strand of NW_019942726.1, from coordinate 237,517 downwards.
CAACTCACACAAATTATCATGGAACCCACCAGGTACAACCCTAAATCAAGTAAACACGGGCACCCTCATAGATATCATCTTGACCAACCTGCCCTCCAAATACACCTCTGCTGTCTTCAACCAGGATCTCAGTGATCACTGCCTCATTGCCTGCGTCCGCGGTCAATGACCACCCCTCATCACTGTCAAACGCTCCCTAAAACACTTCAGTGAGCAGGCCTTTCTAAATCGACCTGGCCCGGATATCCTGGAAGGATATTGACCTCATTCCGTCAGCAGAGGATGCCTGGTTATTCTTTAAAAATGCTTTCCTCACCATCTTAAATAAGCATGCCCCATTCAAAAATGTATAACTAAGAACAGATATAGCCATTGGTTCACTCTAGACCTGACTGCCCTTGACCAGCACAAAAACATCCTGTGGCGTACTGCATTAGCATCGAATAGCCCCCGCGATATGCAACTTTTCAGGGAAGTTAGGAATCAATATACACAGGCAGTTAGGAAAGCTAAGGCTAGCTTTTTCAAACAGAAATTTGCATCCTGTAGCACAAACTTCAAAAAGTTCTGGGACACTGTAAAGGCCATTGGAGAATAAGAGCACCTCCTCCCAGCTCCCCACTGCACTGAGGCTAGGAAACACTCACCACCGATAAATCTACGATAATCGATCATTTCAGTGGTTCAGTGTGTCAAATCAGAGGGCCTGTTGTCCGGACCTCTGGCAGTCTCTATGGGGGTGCCACAGGGTTCAATTCTCAGGCCGACTCTTTTCTCTGTATACATCAATGATGTCGCTCTTGCTGCTGGTGTTTCTCTGATCCACCTCTACGCAGACGACACCATTCTGTATACTTCTGGCCCATCTTTGGACACTGTGTTAACACACCTCCAGATGAGCTTCAATATCATACAACACTCCTTCCGTGGCCTCCAACTGCTCTTAAATGCAAGTAAAACTAAATGCATGCTCTTCAACCGATCGCTGCCCGCATCCGCCCACCCATCTAGCATCACTACTCTGGAGAGTTCTGACAATATGTGGACAACTATAAATACCTAGGTGTCTGGCTAGACTGTAAACTCTCCTTCCAGACTCACATTAAGCATCTCCAATCCAAAATTAAATCTAGAATCAGCTTCCTATTTCRCAACAAAGCATCCTTCAGTCATGCTGCCAAACATACCCTCGTAAAACTGACTATCCTACCGATCCTTGACTTCGTTTATGTCATTTACAAAATAGCCTCCAACACTCTACTCAGCAAATTGGATGTAGTCTATCACAGTGCCATCCGTTTTGTCACCAAAGCCCCATATACTACCCACCACTGTGACCTGTATGCTSTCGTTGGCTGGCCCTCGCTTCATATTCGTTGCCAAACCCACTGGCTTCAGGTCATCTATGAGTCTTTGCTAAGTAAAGTTCCGCCTTATCTCAGCTCACTGGTCACCATAGCAGCACCCACCCGTAGCACGTGCTCCAGCAGGTATATTTCACTGGTCATCCCCAAAGCYAACTCCYCGTTTGGCCGCCTTTCCTTCCAGTTCTCTGCTGCCATTGACTGGAACGAATTGCAAAAATCACTGAAGCTGGAGACTTATATATCCCYCACTAACTTCAAGCATCAGCTGTCAGAGCAGCTTACCGATCATTGCACCTGTACATAGCCCATCTGTGAATAGCCCACCCAACTACCTCRTCCCCATGTTATTTATTTTTCTCCTTTGCACCCCAGTATCTCTACTTGCACATATATCACTCCAGTGTTTAATTGCTAAATTGTAATTATTTTGCCACTATGACATATTTTTTTTATTTTTATTATTTGCACACACTGCATATAGACTTTTCTATTGTGTTATTGACTGTACGTTTGTTTATCCCATGTATAACTGTGTTGTTCGTGTCACACTGCTTTGCTCTATCTTGGCCAGGTCGCAGTTGTTAATGAGAACATGTTCTCAACTGGCCTACCTGGTTAAATAAAGGTGAAATAAAAAATAAAAAAACAGTAACACTCAAACCCTGTTACCCATAGATGGAGAGGTTAGAAATGTTAACAATGAATAATTTTTTTGTGAAGCTTACATTCAATTCGTGTTGAATTCTAAATAAATCACAGATGGTGTCACCAGCAAAGCACCCCCCACGACCATCAACCTCCTCATCCATTCTTCACGGTGGGAACCACACATGTGGAGATCATCCGTTCACCTACTCTGCATCTCACATAAACACTGCGGTTAGAACCAACAATCTCAAATTTGGACTCATCAGACCAAAGGACAGATTTCCACCGGTCTAATGTCCATTGCTCGTGTTTCTTGGCCAAGCAAGTCTCTTCTTATTGGTGTCTTTTAGTAGTGGTTTCTTTGCAGCAATTCACGCAGTCTCCTCTGAACAGCTGATGTTGAGATGTGTCTTTACTTGAACTCGGTGGACAATTTATTTGGGCTGCAATTTCTGAGGCTGGTAAATCTAATGAACTTATCCTCTGCAGCAGAGGTAACTCTGGGTCTTCCTTTCCTGTGGCGGTCCTCATGAGAGCCAGTTTCATCATAGCGCTTGATAGTTTTTTGCGACAGCACTTGAAGAACCTTTCAAAGTTCTTGACATTTTCCGGATTGACTGACCTTCATGTCTTAAAGTAATGATTGACTGTCATTCTCTTTTCTATTTGAGCTGTTCTTGCCATAATATGGACTTGGTCTTTTACCAAATAGGGCTATCTTCTGTATACCACCCCTACCTTGTCACAACACAACTGAACGGCTCAAACGCATTAAGGAAAGATATTCCACAAATTCACTTTTTTTTTTTAGCAAGGCGCATCTGTTAATTGAAATGCATTCTAGGTGACTACCTCATGAAGCTGGTTGAGAGAATGCCAAGAGTGTGCAAAGCTGTCATTAAGGCAAAGGGTGGCTACTTTGAAGAATCTACAATCAAAAATAGATTTAGAATTGTTTAACACTTTTTTGGTTACTACATTATTCCATGTGTTATTTCATAGTTTTGATGTCTTCACTATTATTCTACAATGTAGAAAATAGTAGAAAAAAAAAAACTTGAATGAGTAGGTGTCCAAACTTTTGACTCATACTAATATATACAGTATATCACAAAAGTGAGTACACCCCTCACGTTTTTGTAAATATTTGAATATATCTTTTCATGTGACAACACTGAAGAAATGACACTTTGCTACAATGTAAAGTAGTGAGAGTACAGCTTGTATAACAGTGTACATCTGCTGTCCCCTCAAAATAACTCAACACACAGCCATCAAAAGTGAGTACACCCCTAATGAAAATGTCCAAATTGGGCCCAATTAGCCATTTTCCCCCCCGGTGTCATGTGACTCGTTAGTGTTACAAGGTCTCAGGTGTGAATGGGGAGCAGGTGTGTTTAAATTTGGTGTCATCGCTCTCACACTCCCTCATACTGACTGGAAGTTCAACATGGCACCTCATGGCAAAGAACTCTCTGAGGATCTGAAAAAAGAATTGTTGCTCTACATAAAGATGGCCTGGGCTATAAGAAGATTGCCAAGACACTGAAACTGAGCTGCAGCACGGTGGCCAAGACCATACAGCGGTTCACTGGACAGGTTCCACTCAGAACAGGCCTCGCCATGGTCGACCAAAGAAGTTGAGTGCACGTGCTCAGCGTCATATCCAGAGGTTGTCTTTGGGAAATAGACTTATGAGTGCTGCCAGCATTGCTGCAGAGGTTGAAGGGTGGGGGGTCAGCCTGTCAGTGCTCAGACCATACGCCGTACACTGCATCAAATTGGTCTGCATGGCTGTTGTCCCAGAAGGAAGCCTCTTCTAAAGATGATGCACAAGAAAGCCCGCAAACAGTTTGCTGAAGACAAGCAGACTAAGGACATTGATTACTGGAACCATGTCCTGTGGTCTGATGAGACCAAGATAAACTTATTTGGTTCAGATGGTGTCAAGCGTGTGTGGCGGCAACCAGGTGAGGAGTACAAAGTCAAGTGTGTCTTGCCTACAGTCAAGCATGGTGGTGGGAGTGTCATGGTCTGGGGCTGCATGAGTGCTGCCGGCACTGGGGAGCTACAGTTCATTGAGGGAACCATGAATGCCAACATGTACTGTGACATACTGAAGCAGAGCATGATCCCCCCCTTCGGAGACTGGGCGCAGGGTAGTATTCCAACATGATAACGACCCCAAACACACCTCCAAGACGACCACTGCCTTGCTAAAGAAGCTGAGGGTAAAGGTGATGGACTGGCCAAGCATGTCTCCAGACCTAAACCCTATTGAGCATCTGTGGGGCATCCTCAAAACGGAAGGTGGAGTGCAAGGTCTCTAACATCCACCAGCTCCGTGATGTCATCATGGAGAGAGTGGAAGAGGACTCCAGTGGCAACCTGTGAAGCTCTGGTGAACTCCATGCCCAAGAGGGTTAAGGCAGTGCTGGAAAATGATGGTGCCACACAAAATATTGACACTTTGGGCCAATTTGACATTTTCACTTAGGGTGTACTCACTTTTGTTGCCAGCGGTTTAGACATTAATGGCTGTGAGTTTATGACCTCCAGCAGGCCACAAATGTGCATGTGTCAGCATATGGTCTCACAAGGGTCTGAGGATCTAATCTCGGTACCTAATTGCATCAGGCTACCTCTGGCGAGCACATGGAGGGCTGTGCGGCCCCACAAAGAAATGCACCCCACACCATGACTGACCCACCGCCAAAACCGGTCATGCTGGAGGATGTTGCAGGCAGCAGAACGTTCTCCACGGCTTCTCCAGACTCTGTCACGTCTGTCACATGTGCTCATGTGCTCAGTGTGAACCTGCTTTCATCTGTGAAGAGCACAGGGCGCCAGTGGCAAATTTGCCAATCTTGGTGTTCTCTGGCAAATGCCAAACGTCCTGCACGGTGTTGGGCTGTAAGCACAACCCCACCTGTGGACGTCGGGCCCTCATACCACCCTCATGGAGGCTGTTTCTGACCGTTTGAGCAGACACATGCACATTTGTGGCTGCTGGAGGTCATTTTGCAGGGCTCTGGCAGTGCACTCCTTGCACAAAGGCGGAGGTAGCGTCCTGCTGCTGGGTTGTTGCCCTCCTACGGCCTCCTCCACGTCTCCTGATGTACTTGGCCTGTCTCCTGGGCGCCTCCATGCTCGGACACTACGCTGACAGACACAGCAAACCTTTTTGCCACAGCTCGCATTGAGGTGCCATCCTGATGAACTGCACTACCTGAGCCACTTGTGTGGGTTGTAGACTCCGTCTCATGCTACCACTAGAGTGAAAGCACCCCACCATTCAAAAGTGACCAAAACATCAGCCAGGAAGCATAGGAACTGAGAAGTGGTCTGTGGTCACCACCTGCAGAACCATTCCTTTTTTGGGGGTGTCTTACTAATTGCCTATAATTTCCACCTTTTGTCTATTCCATTTTGCACAACAGCATGTGAAATTTATTGTCAATCAGTGTTGCTTCCTAAGTGGACAGTTTGATTTCACAGAAGTTGATTGACTTGGAGTTACATTGTGTTGTTTAAGTGTTCCCTTTTATTTTTTTGAGCAGTGTATAATTACACACACACAGTGAAGTCAGTTTACATACACCTTAGCCAAATACATTTAAACTCAGTTTTTCACAATTCCTGACATTTAATCCTAGTAAAAATGAATTCCTTGTCTTAGGTCAGTTAGGATCACCACTTTATTTTAAGAATGTGAAATGTCAGAATAGCAGTAGAGAGAATGACTTATTTCAGATTTTATTTCTTTCATCACATTCCCAGTGGGTCAGAAGTTTACATACACTCAATTAGTATTTGGTAGCATTGCCTTTAAATGTTTAACTTGGGTCAAATGGGTCGGGTAGCCTTCCACAAGCTTCCCACAATAAGTTGGGTGAATTTTGGCCCATTCCTCCTGACAGAGCTGGTGTAACTGAGTTTGTTGGCCTCCTTGCTCGGACAAGCTTTTTCAGTTCTGCCCACAACATTTCTATCGGATTGAGGTCAGGGCTTTGTGATGGCCAATCCAATACCTTAACTTTGTTGTCTTAAGACATTTTTGCCACAACTTTGGAAGCATGCTTGGGGTCATTGTCCATTTGGAAGACCCATTTGCGACCAAGCTTTAACTTCCTGACTGATGTCTTGAGATGTTGCTTCAATATATCCACATAACTTTCCTCTATCATGATACCATCTATTTTGTGAAGTGCACCATTCCCTCCTGCAGCAAAGCACCCTCACAACATGATGCTGCCACCCCAGTGCTTCACGGTTGGGATGGTGTTCTTTGGCTTGCAAGCCTCCCCCTTTTTCCTCCAAACATAACGATGGTCATTATGGCCAAATAGTTCTATTTTTGTTTCATCAGACCAGAGGACATTTCTCCAAAAAGTACGATCTTTGTCCCCATGTGCAGTTGCAAACCGTAGTCTGGCTTTTTATGGCGGTTTTGAGTGGACTTTCAGGTTATGTCGATATAGGACTCGTTTCACTGTGGAAAATATTCGAATCTGTTTAAAGCACAGTCAACTTAGTGTATGTAAACTTCTGACCCACTGGAATTGTGATACAGTGAATTACAAGTGAAATAATCTGTCTGTAAACAATTGTTGGAAAAATTACTTGTGTCATGCACAAAGTAGATGTCCTAACCGATTATTACAGGATTAAATGTCAGGAATTGTGAAAAACTGAGTTTAAATGTATTTGGCTAAGGTGTATGTAAACTTCGACTTCAACTGTATATACTTTTGTACCTGTTTCCTCCAGCACTTCACAATGTCCTTTGCCGTTTGTTCTGGGATTGATTTGCACTTTTTGCACCAAAGTACGTTCATCTCAGGAGAAAGAACGCGTCTCCCCTGAGCGGTGTGACGGCTGCGTGGTCCTTACTTGCGCGTACTATGTGTTGTACAGATGAATGTCATACCTTCAGGCGTTTGGAAATTGCTCCAAGAGATGAACCAGTCTTGTGGGGGTCTACAATTTTTTTCTGAGGTCTTTGCTGATTTCTTTTGATTTTCCACCGAGTTGAAGGTAGGCCTTGAAATACATCCACAGGTACACCTCCAATTGACTCAAATTATGTCAATTAGCCTATCAGAAGCTTCTAAAGCCATGACATAATTTTCTGGAATTTTCCAAACTGTTTAAAGGCACAGTCAACTTAGTGTATGTAAACTTCTGACCCACTGGAATTGCAATACAGTGAAATAATCTGTCTGTAAACAATTGTTAGAAAAATACTTGTGTCATGCACAAAGTAAATGTCCTAGCCGACATGCCAAAACTATAGTTTGTTAACAAGAAATTTGTGGAGTGGTTGAAAAACGACTTTTAATGACACCAACCAAAGTGTATGTAAACTTCCGACTTCAACTGTGTTGTGTATATATATATGTGAGCTCTGGAAGAGAGAATCTTAATGCTACAGTAGTGAAAACACCCATTCAATAATTGTTGTTTTACCATTACAAAACATGTGCATGTCTTTACTGTGATTTATCTTCATTATTTATATCCAGAAAAAAAATTAGTCTGGTAGAAAATGTGAGTGACTGGTAAAACTTGGGCATCCACCAGCCACCCTGATAGTGAGCTATTGCTTTACCTGTGGCCTGTGTGTATGGAACACAGGAGCTGGTGGTAGTATTGGCCATAGTCATCATGGTCATGGGATAAGACTCAGCCGCATGACCACTTGTCCCTGCAGAGCAGCAGGATGGTTCAGGAGCAAAAGACATCACAGAAGGGTAGCACTTTCTTTTTCCAGGTCTGGGCTGATAGATCCAACCTGTGATGATTATGGGTGAAGATTGTGAACAAACACTTGAAAAGCAAGTAAWGGTCATAAGTGTCAGCTATGAGTTTTGAAATATGATAAATATATGAGCCGATAATTATACTGTACATGTTTAAATGGTGTGAGTGAGTAGACAGCCTGCTCTTTGCTTACCTGGGAACTCCTGTCTGTGCTTGTCTTTGAGTTTACGTGCTTCAACATAGTAGGGCCTCTTCTCTTCCTCAGTGAGCTTGCTCCACTCTATTCCTAGCTGCACACTGATGTCTGCATTATTGGCTGTTGGGTTGGCCTTGGACAGGGCAGGCCTGTGGATTCTCGCCCAGACCATGAACGCATTCATAGGTCTCTTGATGTAGCCATTCCTGTCTACGCTCTGTGGTACTTCAAGATTTTCTAGAAGGAAATGTTTCACAAAGTTTTGGACTGTGCATGAACTCAATACGTGACAATGATGTGTTGAAAAGTATTAAAAACATTCRATCCGTATGTAAAATGTAGGTAAGCTCTTAGTCATACCTGCTTCTGATGGTGGCATGGTGAGATTCATCCCTCTAGTCTTCACCTTTACTGGGGGTGGCGGAACATTCACATGAACAAGTGGTGGGTATGGAACTTTGCTGAGCGTTATGGCTTTACCATCCAATACTGTGAAGGTCATCCCATTTTCGTGGACAACATGGATCGGTTTGGAGAAGTCTATAGTGGGAGCCACAGGTGGACTTCCTTGATGATGTGTTGTTGCAGGTTCTTGGACAACTTTGACCTTGGCCTGACCTGGAGCAGTTGTGGTGATCTCCTCCTTGATGACCAGCACTTGAGATGTCCTGGGATAATCAAATGTGGCTTTACTCTGTTTACTGGCTAATGATGATGCGCTCTCCTTTTCAAATGTAACTGGTYGACCTTGAATGGCTCCCTTGAGGTGTGTTGAACTTGTGGGCATTAGCTCTCCATCACCAACCCATTTATTATCAGCTTTAAAAATAACTTTAGGCCTAACCTGAACATCTCCACTAACACTATTTCCAGAACGTCCACTGCCTTTAGGCCTACCCACTGGTCTTTTCTGTTCTCCATCACCTCGATGCCTCTCTGTTGAAGATGCTGGTCCCTCGCTTTCATTTGCATTTTTCATATAAGCTGGAGGCTCACTGTCATCTTCGTTTTTACTTTGTTCACTTTTCTTGAATGTCATTTGCGCTCTTCGCTTGGGATGCCTGTCCATTGTGGCAAATATTAGCACGTTAGCTAGCTAAACTTAAGAGAAACTCTTATTGTGCCCGACAACAACCAACAAAATAACTGAAAGTCTTGTCCGTTGTTACGAGAAAGAAACTGTCATGGAATGTTTGAGAACGATTTAAATTGTTGCGCGAGCAGCTTTGTTGCAAACCACAATAATCACGTGGGACCTGTCATAATTGAAGTTTGTATGGCAAGGAAAGGAACGCAACTATGTAACTTGTCACAATGAAACACCCTCAAATGACAATGAAAAACGTRTCAACAAAGCAAGCAAAACAAGCCTATGTGTAGTTTCCCATTATCACAAAAAATGTCATGAATCCAGTCATAAATATCAGTTAGGCCTACCAGCCACTGTACTAGAATTAACCACTAGATGGCGACATTAGACTAATAATACATTTAGCGAGATGGAAGTGAACATGCCATATTTTCTCACTTTAATCTGCTGGTCAAATACATTTCATACGGTCAACATTAATTATTAAGCTCCTGAMCTGTAAATAGCGTCCGGATGCCATTGTTTCTTTCTTTTCACATTTCTGATTGTGATTACATTTTAATGTGCACATTATCCCTAAACACACTAGCTACATAACTCTGTCTATCTCACGGAATTCAAAGACTACTCCCTCCCTTAAACGTGCATTAATTGATAGGACAGACTTATGCACTCAAAAGCATTCTGAATTCATAGGGTATAGGCACTTAAACCTTCATTATGGTGGAATAGTGAAAAGACAAATTGGCTGAGGTAAACATCGGTGGGTCGTTCCACCAATTCGCTGCSTTTTGAGATGTGTAACTTAGTTTGATTTCACCTAATTTTAACATTCTGTCATAAAGAGCACATGTAAAAAAGACAAAAAACATGTTTTCCCATCTCAAAAGGTAAAAAAAAAGAAGAAAAAATAACTATAGTAAGTCGATATTAAAACTTATTGAATGATAATGCAAAAGCAAAATGTAGATTTCTGCCTAAATAGACATACACAAAAGTAAATATTTTTCATGAGAGGCCCAGAAAAAATAACTAGAACTGCTGCATAGTTCTATAAAGATCTGGCACTCACTTTTCTGGTAAAAATGTTTTATACATTGCWGAGGTGTACTCACTTATGAGGACACAAGCTCAAGTACAGTTCAAAAATTATGAAAATATGAAAGTATAAAAAGTCATTGATATTTTTTTTTCCTATTCAACAAAAGTGGGGGAATAGGGCTTGAAATGACTGAAATGCTTTCTAAATATAGCAACAATCAAATTAGAAACATTTTACCATAAGATTTCACCTTTCTTATAACTGTAAAATAAATATGATCATATTTATTGACAGTACATATTTRTCCCCATTTCATATAAATGACGACAGAGCATTTTCTGCCAAGCCTCCTCTGAGCGATGCAGACACCATTAAAATTGCTGCAGACTCGTTACAACTTCAGCTTTACGCAGGAAATGGAAGTGCTCGTGTTATTTATTGTTAAAACATTGTACCATTCCTATCTATGGGTAACAGAGTTAACCTGTTATGCTGGTCCTGCTCAGTTTTCCAACACAAAACTCCAGATAATTGCCAAAAAGGGTCGAACCAGCTCACCTTTTAACAATATGATTTCACTATTAGATGTTCAATGTTTCTTTAGAAAAAGATATTTCAAAAGGAATGTTTTCACCGTACTAAAATGAGAGTTCAGTTCACATAACAGGGTTGACCTTAAAATGAGGGACAGACGTAAATGAATCACTAATCACATGAAATAAATAATACGTTTTAAGAAATGACTTTGTCAAAGCAACAAAATAACTAGGGCTTTACATTTATGATGAGAACTTGGATACATTTTACATTTAAGTCACAGAGGGTGCAAGGAGGGACATGTCAAAATGCTGAGTCTTGGCACATTAGCAAGTCTTTATTCATATAAGAAATCTGATTTATTGAATTCTCCCTGTGGTCTATATTAAAGGGCACTTAATTGAATATAACATGCTTTTAAAATGCAATATTGGTGCACAAGTTCTACTTAAAATATCAAAGGGACACAAAAGGCACTAATTTCGWGGAACGACCCCGGTATCAAACTGGGCTGCATGGTTTCAAATCTGACAATGAGTTGTGTTTCGATGGCAACCTTGCAAGATCAGGCTTTATCTGTCTGTAATTATGCAAAATACTGTCTGCAATTCAAAAAGGTGAAAGGATGCACAAGTGCAATAATATTTGAGGGCTGTAGACAATAGAATTGCCCACCATGGAGAAGAAAGTGGAGCCCCTTCCTTGTGTTGCTGGCGGCTCAGGGGGGGAGRCTGTAGATGAGTCCCAGGGGACATCTGTTCCCCAGCTTCACTGACACACTTCAAGAGCTCCACAGAGCAGAGCAGGGCTCATTAGAATACGGTCACGTCCTTAAACACACAACAGGSTTGGAGATTTATTTTCAAGACAAACATCTGCAAAGGTGCTCCAACTGTGCAAAGTCCCCCTTCCTCTTGTGAAAGCCTCTCTTCTAACAACTTCTATGGGCACTCTCATGTTCAGGTAAGGCCCCAGCCTCCTCTTCCCAGTGCCCACAGCAAAGTCACTCTTTTCTACTTTGTTGTTTGAGAGATAAGATATGTTATTTCAAGTAGTACGATAATGAAAGCTAATAAGATCTGTCCAAATTAGGTGGCAATTCTACTGCAGTGACCTTGTTTAAAACCCTTTAACTGGCACACCAAGAAATACATATTTTTCAAAAAAATGTATTTAGCCTTAATGTAAATTAATATTTTTTACTTTAACAAAATTGAAGCTCATTTACTGCATTTCTACCCAATTTAAAAACTTTWAAAATACATTTGGGGAACAGCAGAAACACATAAAATGTTCTTCAGMCATTATTACCTTGGCTGCTACAAACACAGCTCAGCACAGGAATTAAAAACACTAGTTTTGTTTCATGTAAAGTCAAAAAGCAGTTTCCTAGCCATGCCATCTACTACAGCCATCTTCCACCGCTAGGGAAAAGTTGTGCTATTCAGTGTAGCTGCATTAATGCTCTTGCCCTAAAGCCAGCCAGCCGGGCAAATTCGCCTTCTCGTCTGCTCTGAGTGGTCGGTTTTGTCATAAAGCCAGCCCATTTATACCTCTAAACTGCATGTACCTTTTAATCGGGATTGGAATGATTTTAGTAACCCGTTTTAAATTGTTGGTGTTGTTTAGATAGGACAAGTACAGGTGAGACTGTGTGGTGCTGATTACAACCCCCTCCTAGTCTCCTCTCTGATTGAACAGATGCCAGTATTGCCCACCCAGTCAAGGTACATTGGATATCCTGTGAACCAGCCTGGTCTCATAGACTAAACATAACATAGTAAAAGTAAATCAGGGTCACTCAAATTAGTATGATACTGTACTGTACAGTACACTACATGACCAAACGTATTTGGACACCTGCTTGTCGAACATCTCATTCCAAAATCATGGGCATTAATATGGAGTTGGTTCCCTCTTTGCTGCTATAAGAGCCTCCACTCTTCTGAAAAGGCTTTCCACTAGTTGTTGGAACATTGCTGTGTGGACTTGCTTCCACTCAGCCACAAAAGCATTAGTGAAGTCTGACACTGATGTTGGGCGATTAGGCCTGGCTCGCAGTCGGCGTTCCAATTCATTCCAAAGGTGTTCGATGGGGTTGAGGTCAGGGCTCTTTGCAGGCCATTCAAGTTGTTCCACACCGATCTCTACAAACCATTTCTGTATGGACCTCGCTTTGTGCACAGGGGCATTGTCATGCTGAAACCGGAAATGGCCTTCCCCAAACTGTTGCCACAAAGTTGGGCTATACTCGGGGCTATACTCGGCCTTGTCTCAGGATGGTAAGTTGGTGGTTGAAGATTTCCCTCTARTGGTGTGGGGGCTGTGCTTCCAGTATTTATGCTGCAGTAGTTTATGTGTTGGGGGCTAGGGTCAGTCTGTTATATCTGGAGTATTTCTCCTGTCTTATCCGGTGTCCTGTGTGAATTTAAGTATGCTCTTTCTTTCTTTCTTTCTTTCTTTCTTTCTTTCTTTCTTTCTTTCTTTCTTTCTTTCTTTCTTTCTTTCTTTCAGAGGACCTGAGCCCTAGGACCATGCCTCAGGACTACCTGGCCTGATGACTCCTTGCTGTCCCCAGTGTTACCTTTCCTTTTGCTGCTCCAGTTTCAAACTGTTCTGCTGCGGCTATGGAACCCTGACCTGTTCACCGGACGTGCTACCTGTCCCAGACCTACTGTTTTTTCAACTCTCTAGAGACAGCAGGAGCGGTAGAGATACTCTGAATGATCGGCTATGAAAAGCCAATGACATTTACTCCTGAGGTGCTGACCTGTTGCACCCTCAACAACCACTGTGATATTATTAATTGACCCTGCTGGTCATCTATGAACATTTGAAACATCTTGGCCATGTTCTGTTATATCTTCACCCGGCACAGCCAGAAAGAGGACTGGCCACCCCTCATAACCTGGTTCCTCTCTAGGTTTCTTCCTAGGTTCTGGCCTTTCTAGGGAGTTTTTCCTAGCCAGCGTGCTTCTACACCTGCATCGCTTGCTGTTTGGGGTTTTAGGCTGGGTTTCTGTACAGCACTTTGAGATATCAGCTGATGTAAGAAGGGCTTTATAAATACATTTGATTTGATTTGAYTTGAAAGTTGGAAGCACAGAATCACCTAGAATGTCATTGTATGCAGTAGCGTTTTTGATTTCCCTTCACTGGAACTAAGGGGCCTAGCCCAAACTATGAAAAACAGCACCAGACCATTATTCCTCCTCCACCAAACTTCACAGTTGGCACTATGCATTGGGGCAGGTAGTGTTCTCCTGGCATCTGCCAAACCCAGACTTGTCCATTGGACTGCCAGATGGTGAAGAGTGATTCATCACTCCAGAGAACGCGTTTTCACTGCTGCATGGTGATCTTAGGCTTGTGTGTTCACTGCTGCTAACAGCACTTACAGTTGACCGGGGGAGCTCTAGCAGGGCAGAAATGTGACGAACTGACTTGTTGGAAAGGTGGCATCCTATGACGGTGCCACGTTGAAAGTCACTGAGCTCGTCAGTAAGGCAATTCTACTGCCAATGTTTGTCTATAGAGATTGCATGGCGGTGTGCTCGATTTTATACATCTGTCAGGTTGTGTGTTCGAATCGCATCATGGACAACTTTTTAGCTTATTAACGCTTTGCAACTACTTACTACTTTTTAGCTACTTTGCAACTACTTAGCATGTTATCTAACACTTCCCCTAAGAGTTAACCTAACTCCTAACCTTAACCCTATCCCAGATAACGTTAGCCAGCTAGCTAATATTAGCCACCTAGCCAACGTTAGCCACAACAAAGTTGTAACATATCATACGTTTTGCAAATTCGTAACATATTGTACGTTTTGTGATTTCGTAACATATTGTATGAATTGCTATTGGTAACATACTGTATCACACGAACTGTAATTCGTAGCATACCTTAAGAAATGGATGATGGACATCTACAAATGAATACATACCATACGAAACGTAACATATCATAGTAAATGGAGTGTCTCGGATTAACTACAGAATAATACAAAATGCTCTGAGACCAGGTTGTGTAACCTGGTATCACTGACATCTCTCAGCGCTCTAGACAAAGGTGCCAGGACCTTTGAAATGACTGAGAAACCAACATACACTGCCTTCAGAAAGTATTCATACTCCTTGACTTATTCCACATTTTGTGTTACAACCTGAATTCAAACTGGATTAAAAAATAATAATTCACCCATCTACACACAATACTCCATAATAACAAAGTGAAAACATGCTTTTAGAAAATGTTGCAAATGTACAGTTGTGGCCAAAAGTTTTGAGAATGACACAAATATGAATTTTCAAAGTTTGCTGCTTCAGTGTCTTTAGATATTTTTGTGAAAATTAATATTTGTGTCATTTTCAAAACTTTTGGCCACGACTGTAGTCTATTAAAAATTAAATACAGAAATATTGCATTTACATAAGTATTCACACCCCTGAGTCAATCAATACATGTTAGAATCACCTTTGGTAGCGATTACAGCTGCTAGTCTTTCTGGGTAAGTTTCTAAGAGCTTTGCACACACCTGGATTGTACAATATTAGCACATTCTTWAAATAATTATTCAAGCTCTGTCACGTTGGTTGTTGATCCTTGCTACTTTCAAGTCTTGCTATAGATTTTAAAGTCGATTTAAGTCAAAACTGTAACTAGGCCAATCAGGAACATTCAACGTCGTCTTGGTAAGCAACTCCATTGTATACTTGGCCTTGTGTTTTAGGATATTATCTTGCTGAAAGGTGAATTTGTCTCCCAGTGTCTGTTGGAAAGCAGARTGAACCAGGTTTTCCTCTAGGATTTTGCCTGTGGTTAGCTCGATTCCATTTMTTTTTATGCTAAAAAACCTCCCTAGTCCTTGTCGATGACAAGCATACMCATAACATGATGCAGCCACCACCATGTTTGAAAATATGAAGAGTGGTACTCAGTGATATGTTGGATTAGCCCCAAACATAACGCTTGCATTCAGGACAAAAAGTTMATTTCTTTCCACCTCTTTTGCATTTGTACTTTAGTGTGTTATTGCAAACAGGATACATTGCAAACAGGATRAACTCAGTAACTGTTTTAAAGTCACCATTGGCGTSATGGTGAAATCCCTGAATGGTTTACTTCCTCTCCAGCAACCAAGTTATGATGAACGCCTGTATMTTTGTAGTGACTGTGTGTATTGATMCACCATTCAAAGTGTAATGAATAACTTCACCATGCTCAAAGGGACATTCAATGTCTGGTTTAAAAATGTTTACCATCTACCAATAGGAGCCCTTCTTTGCGAGGCATAGAAAAACCTCCCTGGTCTTTGTGGTTGAATTGTTAGAATACTTGTTAGATATTACTGCACTGCCAGAACTTGAAGCACAAGCATTTCGCTACACTCGCATTAACATCTGCTAACCATGTGTATGTGACCAATACAATTTGATTTGATTTGAATCTGTGTTTGAAAATCACTGCTCGACTGAGGGACCTTACAAAGAATTGTATGTGTGGGATACAAATCATGTGAAACACTATTGAGTCCATACAACTTATCAAATCCAATTTTATTGGTCACATACACAAACTGGACTTGCTAAACAAAGTTTTACTCCTGAACTTATTTAGGCTTRCCATAACAAGGGAGTTGAATACGCATTGGCTCAAGACATTTCAGTTTTGAATTTTTATTTAATTWGCAAAAATGTCTAAAAACACAATTCCACTTTAACATTATTRGGTATTATGTGTAGGCCATTGTCCCAAAATMTCAATTTAATCAATTTWAAATTCAGGCTGTAACAACAAAATGTGTAAGGTGAGAATTCTTTCTGAAGCACTGTACATGCTTTAATTATACCCATCGTGTTACTAATGAATCACTTTAATGTCCCGCTATCCCCTCCTTCACTCTCTGGTTCAGCTATCCCCTCCTTCCCTCTCTGGTTCAGCTATCTCCTCCTTCACTCTCTGGTTCAGCCATCTCCTCCTTCACTCTCTGGTTCAGCTATCTCCTCCTTCACTCTCTGGTTCAGTTCAAGGAATATTCCATGAAAATTATACTATACAAGCAAAGTGACTGTTGACGTTGCCATTTGGTTTGTCAAGGAGTATCACTAAGCAACAACAAAAAATGAAGATAACTTAAAATAGAAGCTTTGCGTGATAAATTAATGCCATTTTAAATCATGATTTAATGAACAGTTTATTGAAATACATAAAATATTGTTGAGTACAATCAAAACAATGTACTGAAAAGTAAAGAAACTAGCTTATGAAAGAGCTGCTTTATCCTTCTATTTTTCATATTTGCATAAACTAATAATGGTTTTAGTAACTCTCCCATTCATTCAACATTATGTAAATTAACACATTACAGTCGGTTTCATATTTGAATATGTAACATACAAACACTATGGARTAATCTTGAGTAATAAAATAAACATTTGGTCATTTGAAACAATGCCTCGGAGTATGACAAAAAGGTGTGTTCTTTTGCCTCTGTGTGCACAGCAGCAAATGGAGAAATATCTCTCACACACACACACACACCCTTTGAAATAACCTTCACATTGGGAGAGAGATGCAAGAAACACCGCCTTCAGCCTTCAGTGGAAGGGAGAGTGATGAGGGGTACCACTGGGCAGGTCAGAGGGACTCAGCCCAGGCCTCATCTCGCTCTCGGTCTGTCCCCACTCTCCCGTTAGAGTGCTAGGCAGGGATGCAGACAGTTTCACTCAGAGTCAATAGTCCCCCCCCATCTCCACAGTCCCATTAAACCCTTGTCTCCCCATCACCACCAGGCCTGACAGGCCACTCCTGCTGGCCACACAGTCATACACCTCCCCACAATGACCTCACAACACACACTACATACCAAGCTGTGGCATATATGGGCTTAATATCCATGAATATACTTAAAAGGACTCGAACGATCAAGGATCTCTATCAAATAGTGATTTATTCTCGTGTCAGCCCCTGTGACCATACTCATGACAGACAAGGCATGGGTTTCACTGTGAGGCACCATATAGCAGGAAGGAGAGGGCAGCCTCTGTCTGGGTAACACTACCAATGCCACTGTACATGATCACATTTGGATGGAAAAGCTTTTAAATCCCAAATGGCACTCTAATCCCTTTATAGTGCACTAGGCACTGAGTGTACAAAACATTAAGGACACCTGCTCTATCCATGACAGACTGACCAGGTGAAAGCTACGATCCCTTATTGATGACACTTGTTAAATTCACTTCAAATCAGTGTAGATRAAGGGGAGTAGACAGGTTAAATAAGGATTTTTAAGACAATTGAGACATGGATTGTGTATGTGTGCCATTGAGAGGGTGAATGGGCAAGAAAATATTGAAGTGCATTTGAACAGGGTATGGTAGTAGGTGCCAGGCACMCCGGTTGGAGTGTCAAGAACTGCAACGCTGCTGGGCTATTCACGCTCAACATTTTCCCGTGTGTATCAAGAATGGTTCACCAACAAAAGGACATCAAGCCAACTTGACACAACTGTGGGAAGCATTGGAGTCAACATGGGCCAGCATCCCTGTGGAACACTTGACACCTTGTAGAGTCTATGCCCCAACGAATGGAGGCTGTTCTGAGGGCAAAAGGCAGGCGGGGGGAGGGGTCTTGTACATTCAGTGTGTTGGGAACAGGGTGCCATTTGGGACACAACAGAAGCTGGTGCTTGGGGTTAACAGCTTTGCTTAATGCTGATTCTGATGGTTAACCTCTTAAGACGGTAGAACAGGCAATAGAACCGAGGGCATTGAAAGTTCAGCTTAAAACATGCAGCAGTAACAGACTGTAGGTTTCAGATATTCAAATGTAATCGGACTTCAAAACACAACAAAAAAAATAAGAATTTAAGGACTTGGGGTACTTCTTTGTCCTTTAGGCTTGCTCTCCACGTCATACGGTCCAAGACGTCATCAATAACGCAAAAATGTATTTTTTGCACACCGAAAATATATTTACATATGGTCAATGAATTATGGTAAATGCGAGGTAATTCCTGAACATTCTTATGACAGGTTTGAAACAGAGAGATGACAACATGAAAGTAGAAAAGGGRCAAAGTAACAGGCCTACCATGTTTTTATCTGGTGTAGGAGACACCTTTCTCCTTCTTTCAAAAGTATACTGTATATGCCTTCAACCATTTACAAAATCTCACAGATACGCCACAGCCCCCTCCCCTACCCCCAAAACAAATTCAAACTCTTGATTTATACAGTACATACACTGAACAAAAATATAAATGCAACATGTAAAGTGTTGGTCCCATGTTTCATGAACGGAAATTAAAGATCCCAGAAATGTTCGATATGCACAAAAAACTTATTTAGCTCAAATTGTGTGCACAAATTTGTTTACATCCCTGTTAGCGAGCATTTCTCCTTTGCCAAGATAATCCATCCACCTGACAGGTGTGGCATATCAAGAAGCTGATTAAACAGAATGATACAGGTGCACCTTGTGCTGGGTACAATAAAAGGCCACTCTATAATGTGCAGTTTTGTTACACAACATAATGCCACAGATGTCTCAAGTTGAGGGAAAGTGCAAATTGGCATGCTGACTGCAGGAATGTCTAATAGAGCTGTTGCCAGATAATGTAATGTTAATTTCGCTACCATAAGCCGACCTGCAACMTCGTTTTAGAGAATTTGGTAGTACGTCTAACCGGCCTCACAACCGCAGACCACATGTACGGCGTTGTGTGGGCGAGCGGTTTGCAGATGTCAACGTTGTGAACAGAGTGCCCCATGGTGGCGGTGAGGTTATGGTACGGGCAGGCATAAACTACGGACAACAAGCACAACTGCATTTTATGGATGACAATTTGAAAATACCGTGACAAGATCCTGAGGCCCATTGTGAGACATTTGTGACCAACATATTATTTCCAGTCATGTGTGAGCCAGGGCCTAAWGAATTTATTTCAATTGACTGATTTCCTCATATGAACTGTAACTCAGTAAAATCACTTAAATGGTTGCATGTTGCGTTTATATTTGTGTTCAGTATACATAGGTAACTGGCAAAATAAAGGAAACACATTAATAAAGTGTCTTAATAGGGCGTTGGGCAACTAAGAGCCACAACAGCTTCAATGCACCTTGGCATCGATTCTACAAGTGTCTGGAACGCGATTGGAGGGATGTGACACTATTCTTACACAAGAAATTCCATCACTTGGTGTTTTGTTGATGGTGGTGGAAAACAGACTCAGGCACCGCTCCAGAATCTCTCATAAGTGTTACATTGGGTGGAGATCTGGTGACTCGGCAATGGCATAAAGTTCACATCGTTTTTATGCTCAGCAAACCATTCAGTGACCACTCACGCCCTGTGGATGAGGGTATTGTCATCCTACGGGTGCATAGCCATGGTAGCCAAATTAATGGCTTGCCCAGCATTTGTATACATGCCCTAAGCATGATGGGATGTTTATTGCTTAATTAAATCAGGAACCACACCTGCTTTCAATATTTACTATTTACTTTAAGTGTTTCCATTATTTTGGCAGTTACCTGTATATATAAAAAGTAGGGATTGAAGGGTAACACCATCAGATATTTTTCAAGTATGAGCTTTTCCTTCAAAATTGTGTATTCTGACATACTCTTCCACACAAATCCTTCAGCGCTCTCATTTCCCGAAGTTGACGAAGTTTGCGAAGGCATCTTGTTTGGGTTGCATCATGGCAGTGTTGACCATGGRCTGCCCCATGCCCATTCCTGGCATACCCAGGGTGCCTTGCAGGCCCATGCCTGAGGGGGCCACGCCCAGGTTCATTCCCATGATTCCCTGATTGACAGGCATTCCTCCCATTCCCACGGCGCCCATCCCCATGGTACCCGTTGCCATGGTGGGAGGCATGCCCAGGCCTATGGCCCTGACGGGCATCATGGGGTTGGTCGGCGGTCTGATGGGTGTGGCTGTGGGCTGGATGTTCATATTCAGGCCTCCAAAACTCTGAGCCAGGTTGATGGGTGACTGGACTCCTGGAAGCAGGGGATCTGAAATGAAAAATTAGGTCCTATTACTGTCATTTCAAATCTCCCTGCACTGACACATAGATATTCACATTACAAGTGAGTTGACACCCAACAAAGAGAAAAGTAGAGAGCTTGAGTTAATAACAGACCTTGCTGTAACATATTGAGGCTTGGCTTACAGTTGGCCGACTGCATACCAGGAGACAGGAAGTCCAGGCTGATGTTGACGCTGGGGTCCGACCATGTGGGGGGGAGGGAGGGCTTCTGGAGTCCCATGTGCTGCGGCAATAAGCCCCCCTGCATTGGCCCAAAGTTCTACAACAGCCCAAAGAAGAGACAAGACATTCGTCTATCCTACAACCACACAACATACATCCTTCTTTGTATTCACAACGTAGACATCTTCAGTGATAATGAGGCACCTCCATCTGTAACAATGACTGGTGTAGTGAGTTGGAGGCCTGTGAGCCACCTGTACCTGTGATCTGGAGATGGGCAGGCCGGTGTTGGCGGCGCCMACACTCTGGGTACCACACATGGAGAAGGTCATGCTTTGGGAGGCGCTGAGGGAGGTACGATTGGAGCCCATTAGGTCAAAGAGCTCAGCTGATGGCGGGGTGGGGGCCGAGGCTGGGGGAGGCTGGATGCTACCAAACAGGTGTGTGATTGGCTGAGACGGAGTGGTGGTGGCCGGAGGACTGGAGAACGCATTCCAGTCCCCAAACTCACCGTTCCCATTGGACCCTGGCCCTACGGAGACAATGGAGGATCATTTAGAAAATGAAAGAATTCACCAGATTCATATCTATGAATCTCTAACCACCCTTATACCAACGACTTTAAATAAAACTATGTGTTTTTTCTTTGAAAAAATAAATGAGTTGCTGTGCTTATCTTWAAATCTTTTTTCAAAATAAGTAAAGATTTTATTATCCACAGTGTTCAGTTTTGTTTTCCCAAGTCAACTTGAAGAGAAATGAATAAGGCATACATGTCCCATTTCTTCTGAAAGGGCGATGTGCACCCTGTCAGGCAGGGCGGGTGAACAGTGAAGGTAACAGATATCGCCCCGAGGGGAGTACCAGCACACACAGCCCAGTGCTGATGGGACCTGACACAGGACAGAGTGTGTGCTAACACTAGGGCCAGAGGCTACTGCATGGGAACACACACCACACACACCTGGCCCAGAGGGTACTGCTTGAGCAGGCACACACACACACACGCACGCACACACACACAAATCCAGGGAGGACTCTGACAATGACTAATTAGTATACACAGAGTGTACAAAACATTAGGAACACCTTCCTAATATTGAGTTGCACCCCCTTCTGCCCTCAGAACAGCCTCAATTCRTCAAGCCATGGACTCTACAAGTTGTCAAGTTGGCTGGATGTCCTTTGGGTGGTGGACCATTCTTGATACACACAGGAAACTGTTGAGCGTGAAAAACCCTGCAGCGTTGCAGTWCTTGATACACTCAAACCGGTGCRCCTGGCACCTTCTACCATACCCCGTTCAAAGGCACTTACTGGGTCTTTCCCAGTAACCCTCTGAATGGCACACATACACAATCCATGTCTCAATTGTCTCAAGTCTTAWAAATCCTTCTTTAACCGGTCTCCTCCCCTTCATCTACACTGATTGAAGTGGATTTAACAAGTCACATCAATAAGGGATCATAGCTTTCACCTGGATTCACCGATGTCTACGTCATGGAAAGAGTTTTGTTCAGTGTAAATCCAATCTAGATAGCAGATAAACTGCCAAAGACTTGCTGCTGGGGCCCTCTCGTCTTCCCTGTATCCCTCTCTCTTTTTATCCATCCATCCATCCATCCATCCATCCATCCAGAGCAGAGGGTGGAGGATGGGGGAGATAAGCTGTGTCAAATGGGAGCTGACAGGTGTCTGTCCTCATAAGGCTCAGGAGGAAGTGACTCATCAATATTTCAAGACCTTCACTTCCACAGGACAGGACAACACGTGGGCCGCAACCACAAATCCCTCAGCAGGAACGGGAGGGGGGCCTCTGGATCCTCTAAATATCTCTGTCGTGGGTGCTTCTGTACTAAGGTATTCACCTCTTCTGCTCCTAGGTTTATGAAAACATTTCTGCTGGATTTAACCTGACTACTAGGTCATTGGGAAGTGGGAGCGGCCTGCCTAAGATGAATGGTCGGAGCTGTGATACAGAAAGAGGATACTGTTCGGATAATGGAGCGAGAAAGCGGTGAGACATACCGGCTGATGAAGGGAGACTGGCTGAGGCAGCTGGGGAGGAGAAGTCAGCAAAGCCACCGATGAGGTCTGAACTTCCACCTGGATGGCGCACACATGCGCACACACACACACACACACACACAGTGAAAGAGTGAGAACAGTGTGACAGTGGAGGTGATGAAGATGTCTTCATCTTGCTCCCTACCAGAGTACATGGCTGAGTGTGAGAGACAGGCCCCAGCTGTTTGGTTGGAAGCGGCAAGGACACGATGAACAGGGACAGCAGCATCTGTGTGTGTGTGTGTGTGTGTGTGTGTGTGTGTGTGCATGCAGCACTCCCTTCCCACCAGAGACTGGCTCAGCCTCAGACAGCTGGTCATACTCTGCTACCACACTTTTCTCCTCTAGCTAAGCTGCCTGACACACTGGCCTGACATCTGGGCCTCTTAGGCCTGCCCGCCTCGTGCCCTCTACTACTCACAGACGATTCTGGAGGAGCGGTTAAGGGCAATTCTATACATCGATGGCTTTGAGCCATCTTGCTTTAGAGTGCCATCACTTTGAATACCAAGCTCTTCTCATTGTCTATACCACTGTGACTCATTAGATAAGTGATGGGTCTTACCTGCTGGTGCCGCCTGACTGGACCCAGAGTCCACCATCAGAAGGTCTGCAAGGCCACTGCTTGAAGTCTGGCTGACCGACGTCTGAAGAGGAGAGAAATAGAATGGCTCTTACACAAGCTGTTCACTTTTAAATGGAGTTGGAATAAAACGGGGGGCTACCCTTCCTAAAACTGCCACAAGGGGGCAGCATTAGTCTAGAAACAGTCAGGAATAGGCAGCCCAGGAGCTCCTGCTGTTCACTATTCCTGCTGCCATCCACTTCTATCATCTCATTAGACAGTCAGAAGAGACGCAACACGGCTTGCCTTCTGTCCCACAGGAAATGATCACCATCTTGTGCTTCAGTCTCAATAAAAACGCACTGATGAAAATAGATGCTGCAGACAATTCAACAGTGTTCTCTATAGGCTTCAAAAGCAGGTGCTGCGTGGACTCCATCCCCGCTATAGGCCTACGCTGACATACAGCAGCGGCCTAGGTCAGTGGTCAGAGTGGTACCTTTGCGTCGTCTGCGTCCAGACTGCTCCTGTCCCCTGTGTAGTGGGCRGCGGCCCCCAGGTCCACGGTTTTGGASGGGACGCCGCCCCGTTTGCGTGTGGTGGTGGTGGTGGTCTCTGTTGCCTGGGTGATCTGGATGCTCTTGGTCGTAACAGTCTCCTCCTCGTCTTTGAACTCCACCCCCGACAGACTCCCTGACCCCGACAACGGCCGGCCGTTCCGCGATACCCTGTCCTCCTCGTTGTCACTGGGGGGARAAAGAAAAGCCCCCCCAAAAACAAAAACATTAAAAGGAGTGAAGATTATCTTGTACGTGTCTTTCAAGAAGAAATGATCCGTCATTAAGCAGATTTGTATTAACTTAATAAGCATTTTGGTCATTGTACTTAAATACACTCGGCGGTACCTGATTCTGTCGGGCGAGTCATCCCTCTCCTTCTTGCGGAACTTGTTAATGGTGTCGTCGATGGTGCTGCCGATCTTGTCGCTGATCTCTCCCAGCTTCTCGCTGAAGGGGAAGGCTCCTTTGCTCTTGTCCCAGTCCTCATCCCACTTCCCTTTGGGCTCCGAGTCAAACATTTCGCCCGCTGAGGGGCAGAGGGGAGAAACAGGGGTTGACACGTGCGGAAAAATCAAGTGTGTTTTGGTACCATTACCATGYGTTGTAGCTATGCTGAGTGAGCCTCACTTCACTAACACGAGAGGCATTGTGGAAATGCTCCGCATCTATCTGGAACGCCAATTATGATTTGCAACAGATAACTGTTTATCGCGCATTGAAAAATGGGCCCCACTRCCAACACAAACATTGCACAGCTACAGTATGTCTGCTGAAAACAGAGCGAGCATCCTAGATGAACAATCCTAGATGAATGTCTCCCATCGCTGCGGTATTTTGATCCTGTGTGACAAAAATAATTCCCTTCCCTACCACATCATTAATTGACAAATGGGAACTCTCGTTTGACTAATGAAGTGGGAAATCACAGCAGCAAATCAAAGATATCGGGAATCAAAGGGAGGAATCAATGAACGGCGCATGGAAATAAAGTAAAAACTCTAGTGAGTCGTCTCCAACCCAATCCTAATGAAATGGCAAGGGACCCGCCAGCCCCCTTGATTAGATATCGGAATAGCAGATCAGAAAGCAACAAATCAAAAAAGGATTTGTGGAAGATCTGTTCCGTTACATGAATGGTGAGGTTTCTCTCGTACAAACATGATCAGAAATCTCACAGATGAAGATGTGAGAGGAGATGAGACGTGATTGGCCCCGGAGTGAAAACAGCTCTAATCAAAAGATCAGTGAGGAGGAGGAGTGAGACGAGGGAGGGAGAGGTCTGTGGGGAATAGAGGAGGGGAATGAGGTGTGATATTCTGGAAGCATTCCGAGTCTGTAGACTGACAGACTGAGGCCTGCAGAGAGAGCGACTCGAGGCAAATCAGTCAGTGTGTTTACTTACTTACTTACTTGAACCTTGTATGTCTGCTTACAGGGAAAATGCCCTCGCTGACTGAGGGGAACGTCCCTTACGAACGTTGCAACAGCACAACGTCTATTTCCCCGTCTCACTTGTGAGAGCGCGGCGCCGAACGACAATACCACATTCTCTTCCACGCCTTTAGCAGAGCATCACAGATTACGTGCCCTCTCCCCCGCGTGGTGAAACTTACGGCTGGTCTTGCCGAATCCTCCTCCAGTGCTGTCCGAGGACACGCCGATGTACTTGTCCTTGTTCTTCTTGGCTTTCTTCCTCTCCTCCCGGAGCCGGTCGTCATCCTGGACAAACTCCACCATCTCCTTCACCTTCTGACGCACGTTGATGCCCTGGTCCTTCCCACTCTCATCTGGCGACGGTAAGGGGGAACACAAGATACAACAGGATAGGAACCTTAGTATACTAGCATTCACCAAATTAGAAAGTCAAAAACAAACATTTCACTTTTGRCTTCACACATTCGCGCCAACATTCCAGGCACCATTGTTTCACTGCCACAACAGGCCTGTTCTGGGGACAGTATTTGTCTGAGCGAGGACTTTATGTAACGGAACCTAGTTGTACTAATGCCATGCACCAAATGCTAATTCTTGAGAGGGAAGCATGAAAAAAGATTAGCGCGACTTAAAATAGCCCTACTGTAAATATGTTGGCCTCCCTATTTAAATATTTAATGGATGCCATCACCCAAATACATTTGTTATTGGATTAAGTGTAGCACAAAAACACAATATCCAATGACTAAAATACAGAGGCAACTTCACCAGAGTTGTGAATTTCTCAAGATATACTGAACTTCTAGAGAGAGAACACACATTTATGGCTACCTATCCTTAAGGGACAGTAACCTTGATGAATGTACTGAGATTGAGGCTTCAACGTACCTAAACATTATCTGAACAAAGGTCTGTGTGCGCGTCTCTAGACAGGCTTGTTTAGCCTATAGAYAGACCCAGAGTCCTAAATGAGCATTACTGGGTAACTGGTCTAACCGCATCATGTACATGGAGTCATTCAGTCACTCGCTGAAACTACGAACAGAAGAGGTCTCAGAGGGTCATTCGCTTGGCTCTAGGTTCATTTGTGTAGACTGAAATTAAGTTTAAAGCAAACCGCTGTACGCGGTTCAGCTCTGGAAACAACGTTCTAGAGCCACTTCCAACTGCTCAATGTAACTGGAACCAAAATGGTGCCTCCAAAACATTACTCCCCTGAGCATAATTAAAAGTAGTGATGCAATGTCATTCCTCAGTTTCTCATAACCACCAACAATGAAAGGGATTGTGGCGAAGATGCGCACGACTCCTGCCAATTTGTTGCCACTGATTTTTTCAAGTTTGTGAGTCAAGTTTGTAAATCTTTATTAATTCCCAGCTATAACGCAAAGATTTTTTTAGTCTTATTTATTTAGATCACCAAGCAACCTAGAATGTTTTGTTCCAGTCATGTCTGGTATCTCATTATGTATATTATTACATTCATGTTGTATCTGAGCCTGGTAGACAACACCTGTGCTTTATTGGTTAAGACAGATTTTGCCTGATGATAGGCTTTTCTTTTGGAATGCTGACATTTAAAGTCAGAAGATTGTATGAACTGTATGTATGCATGTATATACAGTACCAGTCAAAAGTTTGGACACCTACTCATTCAAGGGTTTTTCTTAATTTTTTACTATTTTCTACATTGTAGAATAATAGTGAAGGCATCACAAATATAAGACATCACAACCAACAGTCTTGAAGGAGTTCTCACAAATGCGGAGAACTTGTTGGCTGCTTTTCCGTCACTCTGCGGTCCAACTCATCCCAAACCATCTCAATTGGGTTAAGGTTGGGTGATTGCGGAGGCCAGGTCATCTGATGCAGCCTTCCATCACTCTCCTTCTTGGTCAAATATCCCTTACACAGCCTGGAGGTGTGTATTGGGTCATTGTCCTGTTGAAAAACAAATGATAGTCCTAAGCCCAAACCAGAAGGGATGGCGTATCGCTGCAGAATGTGGTAGCCATGCTGGTTAAGTGTGCCTTGAATAAATAAAAAAGACCAGCAAAGCACCCCCACACCTTCTCCTTCATGCTTCACGGTGGGAACCACACATGCGGAGATCATAAGTTCACCTACTCTAGGTGAGTAACTTATCCTCTCAGAAAGACACAGCGGTTGGAACCAAAAATCTCAAATTTGGACTCATCAGACCAAAGGACAGATTTCCACCGGTCTAATGTCTATTGCTTATGTTCCTTGRCMCAATCAAGTCTCTTCTTCTTATGGGTGTCCTTTAGTAGTGGTTTCTTTGCAGCAATTTGACCATGAAGGCCTGATTTACGCAGTGTACTCTGAACAGTTGATGTTGAGATGTGTCTGTTACTTGAACTCTGAAGCATTTATTTGGGCTGCAATTCTGAGGCTGGTAACTCTAATGAACTTATCCTCTGCAGCAGAGGTAACTCTGGGTCTTCCATTCCTGTGGCGGTCCTCACGAGAGCCAGTTTCATCATAGCGCTTGATAGTTTTTTGCAACTGCACTTGAAGAACCTTTCAAAGTTCTTGAAATGTTCCGGATTAACTGATCTTCACGTCTTAAAGTAATGATGGACTGTCGTTTATCTTCACTTATTTGAGCTGTTCTTGCCATAATATGGACTTGGTCTTTGCCCAAATAGGGATATCTTCTGTATATCCCCCCCACCTTGTCACAACACAACTGATTGGGTCAAACGCATCAAGAWGGAAAGAAATTCCACAAATTAACTAGGCACACCTGTTAATTGAAATGCATTCCAGGTGACTACCTCATGAAGTTGGTTGAGAGAATGCCAAGAGTGTGCAAAGCTGTCATCAAGGCAAAGGGTGGCTACTTTGAAGAATCTCAAATCTAAAATATATTTTGATTTGTTTAACACTTTTTTGGTTACTACATGATTCCATGTGTTATTTCATAGTTGTGATGTCTTCACTACTATTCTACAATGTAGAAAATAGTAAAAATAAAGAAAAACCCTTGAGTGAGTAAACTGAATGTGTCTAAACTTGACTGGTACTGTATGTATGTATGTCTCCTGCTGAATCTCTGTCCTTACGACAACTACAAGGTCTCTATTTGACAGGGACAGCAAGCCATGTTTGGAATGCACACGTTCAGAGTTTATCACATTCTCGTGACGACATTAGCCTCGAAAGCATGYGTTGTTGTGCCACTGAAAACACAAGGCGAGCTATTCAAGCTAGGTCTAGCACACAAAACATGTACAGAACCCATCAAAGGCTTTTACCTCTGTCATAGCAAATCACAAATGCGTACAGTTGGTATCCATAGAGAAACTCAACTTGAAGATTTAAATACTGTTCATTTGTGCACATTACATATGTGCATATACCAATTTAAAACCAGAACATGATGGAACTGACTCTTCAGTACTCCAGCATTGGAGACTTCCTCCTCACTAATGAATTCTCCTGGGTTTTCCATCTGAGAACCAACAGTCTCACCACTGAGAACATCCTGATTGGTTTAGAAGAGAAGTGTGGGATGGTTACGGAATTAATAAACACCTAGGATTAGGCTTCACACTTTTCTTCGTCGTTCTGTGCTGCGCCGGCCCCAAATGTTTCCTTACCGACAAAATGGTAGTTTTCCAAGGAGCGAAGGTCGTAGATGTGTTCCCTCGCACTGGTGACAACTCGCTCCGATCCGTTCCTGATGAGGTATGCAAGTAGTAGTAAGGCCTGGGGGAGAGGTGCAACACAGTTAGAAACAACACGGCACTCGGCTTCCTCACCGCAATCAACATGATCGTATGAATGATACATGAGCAGCGGAASGGAGACTCTCCACACCTTGTAAACTCTCCTCCAGTTCTTCTTGTTGTCTTTCAGCATTCTGGTCCACAGCATGTTCATGACCTCGGGGAACTGCTCGTACATGAACGTGGATCTGAGAGGTAGATCAAGAAATACGGATGGGATCAGTGGTAAATGCACAACTAGGGCTGGGCGATATTTCCAACAACAAAAAAATCATAAAATCGGTACAACTGTTTTTTAATTGTTTTTTTTAAACCTTCTCTCTAAATAAGTTTTGGTGTACAATGTAAACTCAAAACTCCGCATTTCAAAAACAGTCTGGAATAATCGAATGAATTTGCAGTTTGTGAAAATATACCTCGGCTAAATATAAGCCTTCAACAATAAGACCAACTAATAATTTCATTATTTGATCAAAATAGTTTTACCTGCTTTTTTMTTTTTTACAATAATCACTAATCTGGTTTTCAAGTCAATCTAGGAAAATTACATTTTTGTTACAAATGTAACCAGAACCATACACATCCACTAATAATGACTAACTTCTGGTAGCAGGCATTATAGAACATGAACACAGGTCTCAAAAACAATCTCACAAGCACACGCCCACTGCTAGTGAGTAGCCAGCTAATCTTTATATTTAAACTCTAGACAACATGAATCTATTTGCTTGCTAACAAGGTAGAACAGTTGAACTGTTATGAATACACCCTCCTGTCTGTCTCCAACAGTTTGAACAACATAGCCTGTTCACTTTGTTTAGATGTTGCCTACCTGGATAAGATGACGCTTATTTCTCAGAATGAGAACGAATTGCAAATTCCTTAAACAAATGCATATTTTTATGTTCATTGCATATTTATAAAACACAGACTAAACAGCTAGCGCATAACAGTGTGTGGCTGTTGATGATTATAGGTGGTACGTGGCAGCGCAACACCGCGTTGTGACAGAAACTGAGGATTCATTTCCCACAATCATGTTCATTGATACTCCAGTCTTGGTATGGTCTGCTCTGTTAAAARAAGTTGGGAGTTGAGACATAAAAAGGGGATTGTTACAAAGGTTCAGATATTTTCTAGTACACTAAAATAATATCTCAATGTATTTCGGTGCCCATACAACCGATTATATGTCTGACCAAACCGCAAACGCAAATAGCGAGTTGAAACTGCTAATTGTCAGAGAGGAAGAAGTGATCTTTCATGTCTTTGTTGTTGTGAGTGGCAGGGGGAAGGTCTTGGTGTCTGTGCGAGTGGCAAAGTGCACAGTTGCGCACAGTTGCACACAGCACAGAAGGAGCAAGGGATACAAGACCAAAAAAGACTAAAAATGAAGAAAGAAAAAAAAAATATATATATATATATACACTTCATTCTTGCGATACAGGTCTTTGAAACATGGCGCTAAAACATACATATACGGCCCAGCMCTAGGCACAACTACCGGCCTAGTTTTTGTAAATGTGATAGGACAGTGTTGTGCAGTGGTTGTCCCTTACTTGGCGATCTCTCCCATGAGCTGTCCAGAGGGACCCCAGGAGTCATCGTTGGTGGCCTCTCGCACCTTGGACTCGATCTCAGAGTAGTTCATCACCACATTAGTGCTGCAAGAGACATGAAACATTAGGCTAATATAAGAATCACATCAATAAAAAAACACACACTGAAAGACACTGGTGGATATATCATATACAGTTGAAGTCAGAAGTTTACATACACCTTAGCAAAAYACATTTAAACTCAGTTTTTCACAATTCCTGACATTTAAATCCTAGTAAAAATTCCGTCTTAGGTCAGTTTGGATCACCACTTTATTTTAAGAATGTGAAATGTCAGAATAATAGAAGAGAGAATGATTTATTTCATCACATTCCCAGTGGGTCAGAAGTTTACATACACTCAGTTAGTATATTGGTAGCATTGCCTTTAAATTTTTAACTTGGGTCAAACTTTTCGGGTAGCCTTCCATGAGCTTCCCCACATAATTTGGTGAATTTTGGCCCATTCTCTCTGACAGAGTGTTGTGTAACTGAGTCAGGTTTGTAAGCCTCCTTGCTCGCACACGCTTTTTCAGTTCTGCCAAAATGTTTCTATAGGATTGAGGTCAGGCTTTGTGATGGCCACTCCAATACTTGAAATGGTTGTCTTAAGCCATTTTGCCACAAATTTGGAAGCATGCTTGGGGTCATTGTCCATTTGGAAGACCCATTTGCGACCAAGCTTTAACTCTGACTGATGTCTAGAGATGTTGCTTCAATATAGCCACATCATTTTCCTCCATCATGATACCATCTATTTTGTGAAGTGCACAGTCCTCCTGCAGCAAAGACCCACAACATGATGCTGCCCACCCCCGCTGCTTCACGGTTGGATGGTCTTTGGCTTGCAAGCCTCCCCTTTTTCCTCCAACATAACGATGGTCATTATGCCAAATAGTTATATTTTTTTCATCAGACCAGAGGACATTTCTCCAAAAAAAGTACACTTTGTCCCCATGTGCAGTTGCAAACCGTAGTCTGGCTTTTTTATGGCGGTTTTGGAGCAATGGCTTCTTCCTTGCTGAGCTGTCTTTCAGGTTATGCGATATACGACTCGTTTTACTGTGAGTATAGATACTTTTTTAGTGTTTCCTCCAGCATCTTCACAAGGTCCATTGCTGATGTTCTGGATTGATTTGCACTTTTCGCACCAAAGTACGTTCATCTCTAGGAGACAGAACCGTCTCCTTCCTGAGCTATGATGGCTGCGTGGTCCCATGGTGTTTATACTTGCGTACTATTGTTTGTACGGATGAACGTGGTACCTTCAGGCATTTGGAAATTCTTCACAATGATGAACCAGACTTGTGGAGGTCTACAATCTTTTTTCTGAGGTCTTGGCTGATTTCTTCAGATTTTCCATGATGTATAGCAAAGAGGCACTGCGTTTGAAGGTAGCCTTGAAATACATCCACAGTACACCTCCAATTGACTCAAATGATGTCAATGCGCTTATCAGATGTTTCTTAAGCCATGACATATTTTCTCGGAATATTCCAAGCTGTTTAAAGGCACAGTCAACTTAGTGTATGTAAACTTCTGACCCACTGGAATTGTGTTACAGTGAATTATAAGTGAAATAATCTGCCTTTAAACAATTGTTGGAAAAATGACTTGTGTCATGCACAAAGTAGATGTCCTAACTGACTTGCCAAAACTATAGTGTGTTAACAAGAAATTGTGGAGTGGTTTGAAAAACTAGTTTCAATGACTCCATCATAAGTGTATGTAAACTCCCGACTTGAACTGTACATTGTGGAGCATGATCTATTTCATATTCTGCATGAATAATGTCTTGTACTTGGCACAACAGTACATGGCATAACAGTACATGGTGTGTTTTGAGTATTAGGGTGGTGGTGTTAGAATAGGTAGGGGTAAGGCTGCTCTTAACAGACTTCTGATTTAGCCTATCATGTCCAGCAAAGGCTTAACTCCTCTGKTCAGACTGGGCCTGTTCTGAGAGCAGCTTGGGAGGGCTCCAGATGTCCATAAAGATCAATGTGACTCAGTGTGGACCATATAGAACAAATCAGCCATTTCCTGTCAGGTCTCAATTCACTCCCATCACCATACCTGCCAAATCACAGAGCAGAGCAGTCAGAGTGCCAGGAAACAGCTGGGCTCTACACAACTTTCTCCTCTGGACTGTCAGAAGGAGCGTCAGAGTGGGCCACTCCAGGGTATAAAGACGGCAATTAAATTGACTGATGAGGAAAAAGGGTTCTCAAGATCTATCCTGATTCGAAAAGCAGCTTGACCGGATTATTATGAMAACTCAAATAGACACCCATAACCACTCAGCTTAATGAAATATGTACCAGCTGACAACAGAACTCATTCATGGACTCTACAAKGTGTCAAAAGCATTCCACAGSGATTGGACTGGCTCATGTTGACTCCAATGCTTTCCACAGTTCTATCAAGTTGGCCAGATGTCCTTTGGGAGTTGGACCATTCTTGATACACAGGAAACTGTTGAGTGTGAAAAACCCAGCAGCGTTGCAGTTCTTGATGCACTCAAAACCGGTGCACCTGGCACCATACCCCTTTCAAAGGCACTTTAATATTTTGTCTTGCCTATTCACCCTCTGAATGACACACAAATGCAATCTGCGTCTCAATTGTCTCCTTGTCTCTCCTCAAAAATCCTCCTTTAACATGTCTCCTCCCCTTCATCTACAATATTTGAAGTGGATTTAACAAGTGAGATCAATAAAGGATCGTAGCTTTCACCTGGTCAGCCTGTCATGGAAAGAGCAGGTGTTCCTAGTGTTTTGTACACCCAGTGTATGATGACATTCCATCAGCTGATGGAAGATCCGTGAGAGTGATAAAATGTGATGCAATGTTATTTTAGTGACTGAGATCACACCTAGGGACCAGCCGTTCTAACCCCCTGCCACAGTTCAGCCGGGACAGATGTGAGGGAGTGAGTAGGGGCCCCACCTGACGCAGCTAATGGAAGGTGAGGGTGAAGGGACACAGCACTGCGATGCTCTACATCTTTAAAAAAACGAGGTAAACATGGTAACGTCGGCTTGCAATGGAGGGACAACACGTTAGCTGAAACAACAAGGCAGGTCAACTATTCAATAATGAAAGAATTCACTCGTGGTTTTACCTATTTGTATATAGCCAAGGGACATTCCCACGTGAAAACTGCAGGATTAAATGGGTATTGTACGCCTAGGCCTATATTTTGTCTATTGCCGTCAGCACCATTTCACCAGGTCAAATTCCGGGTGTATGTAAATGTAAATGTGATTCCTGTAGGGACTGTTCAGCCATAGTAAGAAGGGACCAAACATGACTGTGTGGATGATTAGGCTAACCCAGGGGTTCCAAAAAAGTTTGGCCCGCAACCCCCTTTTGATATCAATTGTCAATGATAACTTTTTYCCCCCCAATTGGGGCTATGACAGTCTTATAAATGAGTCTGACATTACTTCAATCTGAAGGAAGCATGGTTTGAAGTGACTGAAATGCATCAGAAAGTTATTGAGAAGTATAGAAGAACATCAGGCAATAATAGCAATAATAACCCCTAACCCTAAACCCCCCTTCCCCAGTCCGATTTAGTGCCTGGTCTTGTCCACTCTGTTCTAATGAGTCCTGTGCCGTTTGTGGGCATTGTAGAGGRAGACAGAGTTATCTTTCACTGAAGGGGCCATAAAATGTTGTCGCTTAAACGGATCAAAAAGATAAGCGCCTCACCTGTAGAAAGAAAACAAAAGCGCTCGGTTTATTACAACCGTTACTGACGTAACCCCGGTTCTATGAACCAAGCACCATTTTATTTATTTTATTTCAGTTTTTCACGACCCCATTTTCAAATCAGGCAACCCAACATGGGGTCCTCGACCCCTAGTTTGGGACACGCTGCGCTAACCCTTCCTCGGTCATCCCTGACCTGGCAGATGTGTGAAGAGGACCGAGGAGGAGTCAAGACTCTGGAGAATCTCAATAGCATACTGCTCGCATCCTCTCGACTTGTCTCCTACTCAAAACCCATTGGAGGAGAAGGTCAGATGGGAGGGACCTCTGGCTTTCTCATCCAAGGGGTTTTGAGGAGGCAAGGAGTATGCAATTGAGATTCTCCCCATGGCCCAACAGACTCTTCCTTCCCCTGCAGCTTCCAGCACTTTTACCAATCATCCCTACTGTCATTTAGACAGAAAACAAACACTTCCTTCACTCCCACTCTCAATAAATTCCAAAGACACACCTGCACAGGGAGGGAGCAGGTTGAGTGGAGAGCCAGGTATGCAGCACCGGAAGCCAYTACCACAGATTGGGACATGGATGATGGAAGAGTTAGAGGAACAGAAACTTGGTCAGGTCTGAGAGATTGCCGTTTGAACACCTGTTCTCACAGGGCAGGAAATGCAGCTCCTTCGACTACTTAGTCTATGAATCCATCTACTGGGGACAAACTAAGCCTACATGTGCACTGTGCAAAACCCTATGCATAAGCTAAGCCGACATGTTTCTTTCTGCAACTCGCAGCAGAAGGAAATCTGTGATTAAACCAGCTTTTGGAACGGATCCCTGGATTTGGCAGAGGACTTGAGATGGATCAATTTACTCTGGTTTAGAATAATCTAATTACATCCAAGAGGGTTTATTAAATCCAGAAATGCAGGTTCACAGATTAGTTCAGTTTCACGACACATGCCAAGCTCTTCCACATGTTGCTGATGGCAAAACACAAAAAAGATCACATTTTATGGCTCTAGAGCCCTATCAATAGGAAGGGAGATTGACTTAATTCCTGACCCTAATATCAGCCTAGCGAAGAGATCGGACAATCCACAACACTACATGGAAAAGCATATTTACAATTCTCCTCCCTATTGAACCTATTTCACACTCAGTCTATTTGCCTACATTTGTTTGCACACAGTAACCTACCGGGGGTCTAGAGTAGTGGAGGTGGCCCTAAAGGAGTCTGCATGAGTTTGTGCATATATTATGACAACATTTTGTGAAGTTTTTGTTTGTTTTGGACTTCGGTGASTTTTTTTKGGGCTGTTCGGRCACACAATATAATTTCTGGAGGCAAGCCAAAGTTCGGAGCCAAAGTCTAAGCCGCTTCGTCAGTGATTGGTCAACAGTAGGGATTCTTCAATAAAGTCTGTAGTCATTCAACAAGAGATKACMCATTTTCATGCACATTTKTTTWTTGAAAAATACTGTACCAAACATCTTAGTTAGATTTAAAATTGCGGGACTAAGATCTCTTTTCTTTCTTAAATTATCATAGATTCATTCTGACTTTTGAGGAAGTGAATACTGGTTACGGTGTCTCAAAATGGACAATCAGTACTATTGAAGCTTTTTTCAAACATTTTTAAGCGACGGTCTTTGAAGGGAGTATGYGAGCACACTCCTTCGGTTCGGCTAGCTGACGCCTTAAGTGACCACAGGTCTGATTAGGCTAGTCAAAAGCTGGCTGCTGGCTGGGTTTAGCCAGGGCTTTGCCACAGACRGGTGCTCAGATCCTTAGGAGGTCAAGGGTAAAGTGCTCAGTGACAGATGGGAGGACAATGGAATAGAGCTGGGGAAAGAATGACGAGACGAGAGTGATGAACGAGCCAATTATATAAAGTCTGCAAGTAAGCATTTCATTGCACTCAAAAGTATATCATATGTATATGACGAATAAACAAACTTGAAGTCTGAGATAACGGCCAACTGAT
The DNA here is from genome assembly GCF_002910315.2 of Salvelinus sp. IW2-2015. Taxonomy (NCBI): domain Eukaryota; kingdom Metazoa; phylum Chordata; class Actinopteri; order Salmoniformes; family Salmonidae; genus Salvelinus; species Salvelinus sp. IW2-2015. Next base: position 200,967 of record NW_019942726.1, on the reverse strand, counting down.
CACCCATAGGCTACACGTAGACTCTAGATCAGGGATGTCCAACTTTGACGGGGTGGGGGCCACAAAAAATCTGAACTCATCATGTGGAGCCGCAGTGGCTCGCGGGGCTGTGTACCGACATCCATACCCACACATGCTGTTAGAGCTGGCCCTAGCCTTTTGGGGGCTCTAAGTGCATTTTTGTTGCAGAACATTTTAGCTTTCGAGTTCAATTTGAGTACAATTCTACACTTTGCCATGGGCATAGAGAAAATGTTGCAGTTTTARAGCAAGTTTGCTGGAATTCTACATATTTTGCCATAAGGTGGAGAGAAATGTTTGCAGTTTTTAATATATCCGAGTGAAAAATCAATAGGGGCTTCTGGTCAGAATTCGACCATGATTACTACAAGTTTATACGGCTGGCTAGACTACTGTAACTTACCAATCTAAAACAATTTGTGTGTCAGTGACTGACACAACTGCTGATGCACAAGCAAATTTTGAAATTTCACCTTGTGTATTCTACTATTCTAACTCTCAACAGCAAGTTGAGACCCTGATGAAGTTCATTTATTTTTCTTTTTGGGGGGGGGGGGGGTGATTTGTAGTCCTACAAAAAAGGGGACTCTGCTCTAGCATCCTGCCCTAGATCAACAAATGGCCACAGCTCAAACCGGTTTGTTCCAAACAGAACATTGGGTAGAACTGGACATTCAATGAAACAGGAATACACTTCTTTAGGTGTATGAAGCATGGCGGATGGATTAACAAACGCAGAGAGAATTTATACAGTCAGTGTCCGTGCAGCAGCATGAGTGACAGAGAGCGAGAGAGCTTCTCCACAGCAAAGCTGCTCCAAGATGCGGGAAATCCTAGTCCAATAAATAATGAATGACAGCGGTTTTATAAAAGCAGATGGCCTGAACGGCAAGCGTACCGGCGATGTGCTTACATTTCAAACAGCCTAGAAAACACACACACACCCGCTGTGTGAAAAATATTCAGCTGGAGATGAGACAAAAGAAGGTGAGCAGTGGCTCTGACTGAAAGGGAGAAGGAAACAGACAGAGCCCAGGCTTCCCTTCCAACCCTCTGCATCCTGGGCCTCTTTGTTCAGTAGGCCCGCCGTTGCCGAGTCTGTTCTGCTCAGGATGTGCCTGCTTATTTACACATGCAGTGGAGAACACAGCCTAGCGGGCCCCTGCTGAAAAGCCAAAGCCCTGCACATGAAACAACCTCTAGTTGCTCCAGTCCTCACTCTCCTCTCTCCCTCCTCCGACACTAGAAGATAAACATCACCTGCTGCTTCTGAKGAACAGTGGTTCTAGAGGTCAGTTTTCAAATGGAGATAGTGGTGATAGTAATGAAGGGGACACAGGGGACAACAGCAGCGAGGGAGAGGGGGAGGGAGGTTGAGAGCGCTCCGCTCACTGACGCTCATTAGAASCAAGAGGCACTGGACGGACAAGGACATTTGCCAGGGAGAAAAGTCCCTGGGGGATGCAGCCTGCAGCTCGGTTGATTTGGAGTAGGTCTATTCCTGAATCTACTCACACAGAAGTGGCGCTGATCACACTGCAGTGTGCTGGGAGGATTTGGAACACTGTACTGCTGGGAGTCATGCCTAGGAAGATAATTTACTGATAAAAATGTATTTGCAAGTTGGCTGATGGACTGAAGTTCTATTCATTACTGTAACCTAAAAGCATCATTTGCATTTCCTAGAAGTGTGGCTCAGTCATGACATGGTTCAGCCWAGACAGTGTGGCCAGCTAAGGGCAAGCTGAATAACTTCTGCAACCATATTGCCTCAAAAAGCGATGGAAGAAAAAAATGGACGGATCATTTCTTCATGTTTGTCTTCGCAAGTTTGCGAGTTCTCAGATCTTATCCGAGCGAGAGTTGTCAAAACTCCCCCCCTCTCTCATGTCTTCAGGAGCAGGTTTCCTCTGCTCCCTTCAACAGATCACATCTCTCCACATAATAGTGCAATGTTTGACATTTTTCATTCTCCACAGAGTGACGCCTTTGAGATCTCCCACACAAAGCCATCAGTCCTGCCATGGTATTGATCTTACTGCATTAGATGGGACTTTCTGTCCATTAACTGGCGGAGAAAGTCAAAATAATTAAAACACAGCCAGGACATGAAGAAGCCGTCATAGGKGATATCGTTAGTCAATACAATGCAATGATATCATCAATATCATACTGAACACGGGACTTATGCCTATACAAAGACAGTTGGAGTGGGCCTTGAAGCAAAGTCATCATTCAAATAATAAATGACTTCTCTCGTGCAATAACAGATGGAAACATACCTTTGTATTATAACCTACAAGGAAAAACCCCWAACAAGAAATACTAGAGGATCACTCTCAAAGTTCCTCCCATCAATGTCTCATCTTGAGTCTCAGACAGAYATAATTGATCCATTGATCAGCCACAGAGATCTCAGAATGACCTATAAGTATAGGCTATATGGCCCAATGACCCATCGACTAGCCTAAATGCATATTCTGCAAGACATCTGTGAAAAATGTCGGTCCTCACCAGAAATACCATTCAACTGGCCAAACACACTGAAGCGAMGTGCTGGGATCCCATTCCAAACAGATGTATGAGAATAAAAAAAACGCACCGACAAGGTGTGGCGGTGGATAGTCTGTTCTCAAACAGCTTAGCATCTGCAGGGAKCTCTCTGGGACCAGGGTAGCAGGAGAAGACCCTCTCCCTCTTGGCCTCCTGTTTCAAGCCCTATTCAGCTGAAATCAGATGATGGCATCTCAGGCAGCATCCATTACTGTCACCTGACTGCAAGCTCTGTCCATAAAACAGGCACTCGACTGGAGCCTCTGAATGCTATAGAACAAATGACCGTTATGTAACAATAGCAAGCACATTTTTTTCCTGGTTGGAGAAAGTTATGTGCATGGTTCTCTGCATGGTTGTGTTCAGTATTTACAAAATCAGTAATTGCATAATGTATACTTAACAAAAATATAAAAACTCAACATGCAACAATTTCAAAGATTTTACTTAATTACAGTTCATGTAAGAAAATCAGTCAATTGAAATACATTMATTAGGCCCTAATCTATGGATTTCACATGACTGAGCAAGGGYCCAGCCACGGTTGGCAAAATGGCTTAAGGACAACAAAGTCAGGGTATTGGAGTGGCCATAACAAAGCCCTGACCTCAATCCTATAGACAATYTGTGGGAAGAACTGAAAAAGAGTGTGCGAKCAAGGAGTCCTACAAACCTGACTCAGWTACACCAGCTCTGTCAGGAGGAATGGGCCAAAATTCACCCAACTTATTGTGGGAAGCTTGTGGAAGGCTACCCGACYCATTTGACCCAAGTTAAACAATTTAAAGGCAATGCTACCAAATACTAATTGAGTGTATGTAAACTTCTGACCCACTGGGAATGTGATGAAAGAAATAAAAGCTGAAAAAAATATTCTCTCAACTATTATTCTGACATTTCACATTCTTAAAATAAAGTGTTGATCCTAACTGACCTAAGACAGGGAATTTTTACTAGGATTAAATGTCAGGAATTGTGAAAAACTGAGTTTAAATGTTTGGTGTGTGTAAGGTGTTTATGAACTTCTGACTTCAACTGTATATGAAATACAAATGGTATAGGGAGAAATAGTCGACGCATCATAATTCTTATAATAACTACAACTTCTGAACTGGAAATATTGAAGAACTGGGAATATTGAACCACCAGATTTCATATATGTTCTCATGTTCTGAGCAAGGAATTTAAACGTTAGCTTTTTTACATGGCACATATTGCACTTTTACTTTCTTCTTCAACACTGTGTTTTTGCATTATTTAAACCAAATTGAACAYGTTTCATTATTTATTTGAGACTACCGTAAATAGATTTTATTTATGTATTATATTAAGTTAAAATAAAAGGGTTAATTGTTCATTCAAAACTGCACATTTTAGAGTGGCCTTTTATTGTCCMCAGCACAAGGTGCGCCTGTGTAACGATCATGCTGTTTAATCAGCCTCTTGATAGGCCAACCCTGTCAGGTGGATGGATTATCTCGACAAAGGACAAAATGCTCACTAACAGGATGTAAAGAAATGTGTGCACAAAATTTGAGCGAAGTAAGCTTTTTTGTGCATAGGGAAAATTTGGGGGATCTTTTATTGAGCTCATGAAATATGTGACTAGCACTTTACATGTTAAGTTTAGTTTTTTTTTTCTTCGTGTAGTTGACAGTACTGTAATGAACCGGCAAAATAGACTTTCCAATAATATGAACCATTGTCAATGTCACTGGGATATTTCATTATGTAATCGCCAAATTATCCAGCAGACGGCCATAGTGAGCCAGTATGTTAGGTTAGTGTGCCACGTCCAACACTGTTGGTTCGCAATAAACAATGWGCAATGATAACCCGTGCCTGTTCACTTATTCATAGATGATATACACTGAGTGTACAAAACATTAGGAACACCTTCCTAATATTGAATYGCACACCCCCTTTTGCCCTCAGAACAGTCTCAATTCTTCRGGGCATGGACTACACGTTTTTGAAAACTTTCCACAGGGATGCTGACCCATATTGACTCCAATTGTGTCAAGTTGGCTGGATGTCCTTTGAAAGGTGGACCATTCTTGATACTAGAGGTCGACCGATTAACCGGTAATCAGCATTTTTGGATGCTGATTATGGCCGATTACATTGCACTCCACAAGAGACTGCATGGCAGGTTGTGGAGACTGCATGACTGGCTGACCACCTGTTACGCGAGTGCAGCAAGGAGCCAAGGTAGTTGCTCGATAGCATTACAATTATCTTAGCATTAAAATTATCTTATAAAAAAACWAATCTTAACATAATCATTAGTTAACTACACATGGTTGATGATATTRCTAGCTTAACTAGCTTGTCCTGCATTGCAAATAATCAATGCGGTGCTTGTTAATTTATCATCGAATCACAGCCTACTTCCCCAAAGCACTGTCGTTGCACCAATGCACCTAACCATAAACATCAATGCCTTTCTTAAAATCAATACACAATTATATATTAAACATGCATATTTAGTTAAAAGAAATTCATGTTAGCAGGCAATATTAACTAGGGAAATTCTCTTGCGTTCTGTGCAAGCAGAGTCAGAGTATATGCAGCAGTTTGGGCCTCAGACAACAACATTGATGTATACGCTGATTCGGTGAGCGAGTTTATTAGCAAGTGCATCGGTGATGTTGTACCCATGGTGACCATTAAAACCATCCCCAACCAGAAACCGTGGATTGATGGCAGCATTTGCACAAAACTGAAAGCACAAACCACTGCTTTTAATCATGGCAAGGCGACCTGAAACATGACTGAATACAAAGAGTGTAGCTATTCCCTCCGCAAGGCAATCAAACAAGCTAAGCGTCAGTATAGAGTAGAGGTCGACCGATTAATCGGAATGGCCGATTAAATCGGGGCCGATTTCAAGTTTTCATAACAATCGGAATTTTTGGCCGCCGATTTTTCTTATATTATCCACAATTCAGAAGATTTGATAGCTTCCATCGCATCAATCCATTAAAATTTAGTTAAAGAGAGAGGTTGATGCAGCACATTTTTTGAGTGCACTCAAGTAGGCTTTCCAATTTCCTCCGGTTTTATTAGCAAGATAATAACACATAATCACACCCAAGCAAGAACTCTACACTAAACATTAGAAATATGACATGCTGTAGGCAGGTATCCCAAACTGGGGTTACGCGTGCCGTTTCTTTAATTTTTTTTTTATATATAACTGTCTCAAAAATAAAGGAACACTTAAACACAATGTAACTCCAAGTCAATCACACTTCTGTGAAATCAACTCGTCCACTTAGGAAGCAACACTGATTGACAATAACTTTCACATGCTGTTGTGCAAATGGAATAGACAACAGGTGGAAATTATAGGCAATTGCAAGACACCCCCAATAAAGGAGTGGTCTCAGGCGGTGGTGACCACAGACCACTTCTCAGTTCCTATGCTTCCTGGCTGATGTTTTGGTCACTTTGTATGCTGGCGGTGTTCACTCTTAGTGGTAGCATGAGACGGAGTCTCAACCACACAAGTGGCTCAGGTAGTGCAGCTCATCCAGGATGGACATCAATGCGAGCTGTGGCAAGAAGGTTTGCTGTGTCTGTCAGCGTAGTGTCCAGAGCATGGAGGCGCTACCAGGAGACAGGCCAGTACATCAGGAGACGTGGAGGAGGCCGTAGGAGGGCAACAACCCAGCAGCAGGACCGCTACCTCCGCCTTTGTGCAAGAAGGGGAGGAGGAGCACTGCAGAGGCCTGCAAATGAGACCTCCAGCAGGCCACAAATGTGCATGTGTCTGCTCAAACAGTCAGAAACAGACTCCATGGGTGGTATGAGGGCCGACGTCCACAGGTGGGGGTGTGCTTACAGCCCAACACCGTGCAGGACGTTTGGCATTTGCCAGAGAACACCAAGATTGGCAAATTTGCACTGGCGCCCTGTGCTCTTCACAGATGAAAGCAGGTTCACAGGGATGTGACAGACGTGACAGTCTGGAGACGCCGTGGAGAACGTTCTGCTGCCTGCAACATCCTCCAGCATGACCGGTTTGGCGGTGGGTCAGTCATGGTGTGGGGGTGGATTCTTCTTTGGGGGCGCACAGCCCTCCATGGGCTCGACAGAGGTAGCCTGACTGCCATTAGGTACCGAGATGAGATCCAGACCCCTTGTGAGACCATATGCTGGTGCGGTTGGCCCTGGGTTCCTCCTAATGCAAGACAATGCTAGACTCTATGTGGCTGGAGTGTGTCAGCAGGTCCTGCAAGAGGAAGGCGTTGATGCTATGGACTGGCCCGCCCGTTCCCAGACCTGAATCCAATTGAGCACATCTGGGACATCATGTCTCGCTCCATCCACAACGCCACGTTGCACCACAGACTGTCCAGGAGTTGACGTGATGCTTTAGTCTAGGTCTGGGAGGAGATCCCTCAGGAGACCATCCGCACCTCATCAGGAGCATGCCCAGGCGTTGTAGGAGGTCATACAGGCATGTGGAGGCCACACACACTACTGAGCCTCATTTTGACTTGTTTTAAGGACATTACACAAAGTTGGATCAGCCTGTAGTGTGGTTTTCCACTTTAATTTTGAGTGTGACTCAAATCCAGACCTCATGGGTTGATAAATTTGATTTCCATTGATAATTTTTTGTGTGATTTTGTTGTCAGCACATTCAACTATGTAAGAAAAAGTATTTAATAAGAATAGTTCATTCATTCAGATCTAGGATGTGTTATTTTAGTGTTCCTTTATTTTTTTGAGCAGTGTATATATATATATATATATATGAAATAAATAAAATGTTGTCCGATTAATAGGTATCGCTTTTTTTGGTCTCAATAATCGATATCGGCGTTGAAAAATCATAATTGGTCGACCTCTACTTGATACATATGGGAAACTGTTGAGAGTGAAAAACCCAGCAGCGTTGCAGTTCTACACAAACCGGTGCGCCTGGCACCTACTACCATACCCTGTTCAAAGGCACTTTTTGAACAGGGTACTTTTTTCTTGCTCATTCACCATCTGAATGGGACACATACACAATCCATGTCTCAATTGTCTCAAGGCTTAAAAAGCATTCTRTAACCCATCTCCTCCCCTTCATCTACACTGATTAAAGTGGATTTAACAAGTGACATCAATAAGGGATCATAGCATTTACTTGGATTCACATTGTCAGTCTATGTCATGGAAAGAGCATGTTTTGTACACTCCGTGTAGAATGATATCAGATCACAGCCAAGTAAAAATATCATCCTTTAAAAGAGAGTTTGTTATTTTCTGTRTATAACATTAGCTACTAGCAAGCAAGCAGGCAACTTGTCCAAACCTGGTAGCTGGCTAGCAGTTGAAAACAACTCTCAAATTGCAGTGATTACGTGTCGACATGTAKGCTATGGTTTATGCCAGAACAGAGAAGTAGCTAGCTAGTACAATTTATTACCCCATAGCCACAGCTCAGCAACTCTATGGTGAAGAAAGTTTCTGATGAACTTCCTTCATCCTTGAGTTGGGTCAGATTGCTCCATAGACTGCCATAAGCTATCATCGGAATCAGTTAAAGAAATGTGTGCTACCAAGCCAGCTTATTCATTGAAAACACAGGTTGTCTTTGCTTGCTAACGTTATAGGACTGCTGCATTCACCCAATGCGTGCTGGCAAGATATCCCTGCCTCAGCAATAGCATTGGCTATCTAGTTAGCTAGTTCGTTAACTCCACCCACTGGCAGGCAGCTTGTGGCCATTTGGTGTTCAAACAATATGTAAAATAATGAAACAATAAACAGAACTCAGCTAGCCAGGGGGGGGCCTACAGATGGGCTAGCTACAGATGCCCAGTGCCGGGTAAAGATTGGATAAGTTGAAAGAAAGTGAGATAATTGTCGCTATTTTCATAGATGGAACATGTTAGCTAGCTATCTATCCAACACTGCAATTAGGAGCTAGCTTGCTGGCTATACATTTAGAACACATTTTTAAAAATCAGGGCTCTGGCTAGCCTTTAGCAGGACAGCTGAAATGTATGTAGCTAGCTAGCATTTCCTCCATTAAATGTTACATTTTAGTCATTTAGCAGACGCTCCTGTCCAGAGCGACTTATAGGAGCAATTATGGTTCAGTGCCTTGCTCAAGGGCACACAGATTTTTCACCTAGCCGCCTTTCGGTTACTGGCCCAATGCTTTAAAACCATTGAAGTCTATAGGGAATCATTTTCCGGTAAATTGATGTTTACAGTCCTACATAAAACCATGGAGTTCCTTTCAAAATGAGGAGACAAGAAGCAAGAAAGGACCCTTTTCAATTACTGGGCTCGTTTGTCTGTTTGCACAATGAAAGAAACATCTTCCTTTACAAACCTTCTGTTTGGAATCMAGGATGAGTGCATTCAGTCAGACAATGGAGGCAGTATCTTGCCTACCTACATGGAGTCTAGCCTGGCTTTGCACCTTACAAACCTCCATCTCAACAAGCACGTAATTGAAGATCAGAGGTCACAGTGACATCAGAGCACCATTCATTGGGGGACGTGGGCGAAGTTTTGCATCAGAATAAGTCATTCATATCCTTCACCTCTTTCTACTGCTCATCAGCATTCTCATTTCATGCATTCTTTATGACTCAAGTGTATGCATGATTTGAAACTACTCTGCATGCAAATAAACCTTTTGATTCAAATCAAAACACAGCAGATTATAAATAGGCTATTTTCAATAGGTCCTGAACGGCTAGACCAGCGATGGTATTTACAAGTCCCTCCCTATATTAAGACTAACTTAAAAGCATGAGAAAGGTAATCCTGCAGAAAGTGGTTGCATGCAGGGTTGATACAAGAACTGCCATGATTCATGACTTTATGCTGGCATAGGGAGAAGTGCTAGAAACACACCACTTGGTTTCAAAACTGTATTAGTCAAATGACCACAGTGACTGCACATTTCAACCCAGAGGTCAAATACGCTCTTTCCTATGAGAAGTAGGCTATGCCTCAGGACAAAATGTCTTTCTATTTTATACTTTGTGGTTACTTAGCTACACTTACAAAATCTTGCACAACCTTGAAGCACTAAGCTGCAGGCTGGCAATGCAAGATATTTGTGCCACAGAGGCTTTTCTCATGATCATAGCTAGCTGTGTTGACATAAACGGTTGCACTAAGCAATTTGAACTTCTCCAATACTGACGCATGAATGATTAAATAAGTGTTGCCAGGGTATACAAACTTCAAACCCCTCTAGCGATTCATTGAAATAATGTCTGGTAAGCACCATACAGTACAAATGTCCATAGCCAACACATATGAGATCATGTGCAACACACTAACTTTGATTTCTGTTCTCCGAGCATCAGAATATTATGCTGGCGGCACATTTCAAAATAAGAGTGCCCCTGCAAAGACAAGTTTAACGTTGGGATTATCAATTTTCTTAGCACTAGTGCAGTACAACTGTTTTTCACAGCATTGCAACTAGGCTTGGGCGGTATACCGGGGTACTTGGAAAAAGCCAGGGGATGGTTTTTCAATAACGTCAAAACTATTTATTTGAAGTTTTTCAATAAATGTGAATATTTGTAGCCAATTTAAGTGAAATACCTGCAGTCAAATTGTGCAATATGTTAGGAGATAAAAGCAGATTGCGTTCTTCATTTCACCTGTCACAATATGAAGCTTAGTTCCCCAGAAAAGTTGAGCGAGTTACATGGTTGTTTGTAAATAGCAGAACAGGAGAAAGCGGGAGCTGGTGATTCCAGCTTTGTATTTGGTTTAACTTGCTAGGTATCTATGTAAGTGGCTGAATTAATAAGGAGACCGGGCATCACATACTGTTAGCTTTCTGTCGTGTTTGAGAAGTCAAAGCGTTTTGGATGAGTTCTTGATTTCCGTGCGTTTATTTTTTCTCCTCTCCATTCTTGCCCGTCTGCTCCTCCCTGTCTTGGCAATTCGTTTATTTTCCGTTTGCGCTCGTTAGCATATTTAGCTAGCAGCCTCTATTGAAATGTGCTAATACTTTGTGCAAATTCTATCTGATAAGACACCCAATGAGCTTTTTTGTTGTTGCATTTTTAGCWCCCCATGTGTACTAAGACGGTAATACTGTAAATCCCCTGATGAGAAGGACAGTATGCCAATATGAAATCTGTATACCCCCCAAACCAAATTGCAACAACCTAAAAAAAATATATATATATAATTTTATGCATTTTATTTTGAACATTGTATTATTTATAGTAGCATTTCCTTTGAAAGTTTACACAGATACTGGTATGTTGAAAGCTAGCTTCATGTGTAGGTTATATTTAAAGAAATACATTTTTTAAAATAAAATACAGTTATGTTATTGGAATTATTCAATAGTCTGCTAAATTTAAATGGTCTCTTGTTTTTATTTAACTTGTGATGGGCAACARGTTGAATACAGAGTGCTGATGACTCCTGACTCCACCCACACTATTCACTGCGATACAATACATTGTATGGGGGATACTTACTGGTTGTAGAGAAGTTGTCGGGTGGAAAATACTCAATAGGGTCTTTACTAACCAAATATGGTTAGATTGGAGGGGGACTGCCGTACATATCCMGCAGCACTTCGTTCTCCACCCTATAGCTCCCAATGCAATACACTGTACATGGGACACAGTGCCTTGAAAAAATATTTGTTCTGAGTGATTGACTGAAAATTATATTATTTTTTGTTTTTTAAACAACTAATTGACCAACGTCGGTTCAATTATTTGAATTCCATTTAGTTCGTTTTTTTTCTGTGAGATCGATGCTCAGTTTCTGTTGAGATCAAGCCCAAATTGTGCGATGTAGTAGGGAGTTGTAGTTTCCAACAGGCCAATATTCTACAGTTTAGCACAGAAAATGTGGTCATTAACTACAATGATCATAATCCTTTGACCGCCCGCTTACTTGTCCGGTCTCAGTCTGTGTGGAGCAGACGCAGAGACCTTGTTGACGGAACCGAAGAGAGAACTCGCAAGAGGTATTGAAAGCAGTTGCATTGCGGGGCTTTCTCTACCTGAAAACACATGATCTAAGTGAATTATAGTTGGTATTCAGCAGTCATAAAAGTATGCCTTATTTACTTAGAAAAATGACAAACTAGTGATTTGTCAGACAGCAGCTCTATAGAGATGAGATGATGACTTGGAATGAAATAATAAAGTCATCAAATGACAACAAATGTAATATACACAACTGAAATATTTTATTAAAGTAATGTGTTAGTTAACTTTTCTCATAACTAGCCTCATTGTGTCTTGCTACTTATTGTCCCTCATACTAGCCTTTACAGMCAAATATCACTTCAGAAACAACATTACAAATATTAATATGGTCAGCATTGTAGACCATTTCTCCCATCTTGCTGCAGCTATAGCTAATCTCCAAAKAACAGAGAAATGCTGTGAAAACCAGCATGCTGCCAACATTCTAAAATGTTTTGTCACCAGTGCTTCTTTTGTTGACTTTTTTTGTCCTCGTGCACTGTAGCTCCTATGACACTAATCTGGTGAGCACCTTTGAAACTCTGCCCAAGCAGGGCATTTGATTGGTTTGACGTGTTGCGAGGCGTCAGTGATTTCACCAGGTTCCGACCCGTCTTCAGTTGATTTYTGCCATGGAACGTTCCCAGGCCTCCTGTTTAAGGGAAACCTGGTTTGCAACGAAGCTAGGTCTCTACTAACCAAATATCTGTAATTTTGGAGGGGGACTTGTGTGTCGTACATATCCAGAAACACAGCTTTAAATGACCTGGTACTATCCATGGTCCTGAAATCAACACACACAAAATAAAAAAATTTGCATGAAAGTCAACCCTTTTTTATTTGTATCAAAACGAGAATCTAATGTATATTGAACAAAACTATAAATGCAACAATTTCAAAGATTTCACTGAGTTACAGTTCATATAAAGAAATCAGTCAATTGAAAGAAATTCATTAGGCCCTAATCTAGGGAATTCACATTACTGGGCAGGGGTTCAACCATGGGTGGGCCTGGCTCCCCAGTGGGTGGGCCTATGCCCTCCCCACTGGGGAGCCAGGTCCAGCCAATCAGATTGAATTTTTCCCACACAAAAGAGCTTTATTACAGACAGAAATACTCCTCAGCACCCCCCAAAAACCTGTTTTGCATCTCCAACTACTATTCAACACAGGTAGAAAAGTTATTTCTACAAGCCAATATGTATCCCATGTACAGCCTATTACAGTGTATTGCATTGGGGGCTATGGAAGGGGCAGAGTGAAAAGCCACTAGCAGACCATGCTACACAAAAATTAACCATATTTGGTTTGTGGAGACCCTACTGAGTATTTCATGCCCCACTTTAGCTAAAACAGGTAGAATAGTTAGGCCTCTCTAYAGCCCAATAATCTCAACATAACTTTTTCATTATTGGTCTGAAAAAATGTTTTTAAAGCCATACTTTATTTGTTTTCATAAATTACTTCTTGTTGGCACAATAAAAGTGACCATTGATTCAAATGCAATACCTTTTGAAACGCTGGCTTTTATTTAAGGTTTCCTCATTACCATATAAACGTGACATCGTTTGTGCTGCTGGTAGAATACTAGTTTAATTTAGCTAATGTTAACTAACTATGAAGAAAATGCCCACCAGTGAGTCGTTAGCTAAGAGATTATGTTGGTGCTGTGTTGCATTCCTCGTGGTTCAGGTGTACTTTCAGTCACTGTCATTCAAAGTGTAAACAGGCATGAGGAGCCTGTTTACCCTAGTCGGCATACAGCTTTATGTCTCTGCTGCAAAGTCCTCCTGAAGCTAACCGGCAGCTGGCTACAGTACACTAGGTTAGTGCACAGACAAATACATGTTTGCTGCTGCTGGCTTAGATAGTTAACTAACTAGCTAACTAACTAGTTAACTAACTAGCCAGTAATTGTGGTCGTATAAAAACGTTTTAACGATAAAACAATAGAATGGTCATGAAGTTCAACTTCCATAGTGGGTAATGTTATGGACACAATGAAASGAAAAGGTATTGACAGTCATTGTGGCTAGCTTAGCTATGCTAGCTAATTAGCTCATGTTCCGCTAAATTTGCCCGTTTTGTAAGATTTCTAACTAGCCAATGTTAGGTGGCAGTGAACGAGGGCCTTGCATTATAATTTAGTAATTGAGTAAGAAATCATCTTGCTATGTAAAACAAATATTGCTAGCAGGAAATGGATGATAGTGGACATCAAAGGGACCGATTCAGACACGGAAAGAGACTAACTAACGCGTTAGCATTAACCATACATCATCACCTAACGTTACTTTCCTGAGTTAGCAGCCTGAAAGATGGGGATGTTACTTTGCATGTATGTTTAGAATGGACATTAGCAAAAAGATCAGAGGAGAATACATGATTTAATGGTATTTCATGTTGTACACAAGGCTGAAACAGTAACGTTACCCATAATGAGCCATCAGCTGAGAAAACAGCGTGACGTCACGAAATCAGTGATTCCCTTGTCCTTAACATAAACGGGCCTTGCAACAAAACGTCAACACGATAACTGCAAGAATACTCACGCTTTATCCACCAGTTCTCGGACTTTCCACATATTTAGCATATAGACTCTCGACTAAGGGCTCGCCGCCTCAATAATGCGTCGTCCAGTCTGTTTACAACCACAGATGGACTTGGATTTGTGTCACCGACAACAGAATTCCGAGCCCTTCAGCTAGCCAGCTCCGTTAGCGGCAAACGGGCCGCGCAAGTTACTACTGTCGGGAGCGCGGCGAGCTTGTTCTTCTTCTGTGATATAATGGCGGTCCGCAAACAAACGTTTAAGGTGCATGCCGCCACCTCCTGTATTGGAGTGTATGGTCAATCACGTTTTACAACATTTCTAAATCCTCCTACCTAACTCAGTACTTCTGAGAAAATAAAAAGAGCCATACTAACTTCAAACAGAAGTTTAAAGCTATTTTGGCTAACTGGTCAACGATTTCATTCCCTTCCACACCCGAATGTGCTGGGACCCAGCAGAATCTCACTACTACACCCAGTCTCTGAAATCTCTATAATAACATTAATACCTYCAATMGTAAGTCACTGCTATTAGATTTACCAGATGAAAAGCTATTCAATGCAGACAGAGAATCTGAGCATACTATAATTCTAACAGGTTGTACGTCCTACACCCACTGGAGGGCAACTACTATCCCCAACAGTTCAACTGAGTATACTGAGTATAGCTGTTGTATAGCTGTTATACTGAGTATAGCTGTTAGTCTTCTACACATCTGTACATCAAATTCAGGAATATAAAAGCCTGCTCCTGTGCACCCACTATCTGCATCCTTGGGTCCATCTGTGAAAAGCGGTAAAAAAGCATAAAAAACTTCTACCAATATAATTGTCAACCAGTTTCCCTATATCACTGACTTCTGACCAATCTTTCATTTTCTCTGCCAAGGTTAGATAAACAACAGGATCTGGGAGTAACCATGGAGGAACATCCCCTATCACCACAGAAGGGCCAACCTCCAACTCCCTCAAACCACTCTCATCAGCAAGCTTTCCTACTGTCCAACCAAAACCACTATATTACCAGTAAATTCCCAACAGTCATCTAGAACAGTAGCAGTGGAATGCTCAACCTCATAGAACTTTCAGCCTAACTCAATATGCTAATGACATTTCTTTACACCGTATATCCAAAGGCATCTCACCTGCTTCCACTAGTAAGGCACATATAGATGTTGATTTAAATTCACTAATACATATCCTTAAAGCTATATACTGGATTCTGTCCAGCCTCTGAAGGCAAGTCTTCRCCGCTGTTCCATAAACTATACACCTGTAATCAATTGTCGTCCTGATCACAGCTCTATAAATATCCATCAACGATTGTCAGTCAGCACCAAACCAGAGACCGAGCGYATAAGATGCACCACCTTCTTACACTTTGTTTCAACATGTCTGACATGATATTTCCATGTATATTGCTCATTGAGCCATAGACCAAAATATTTGTACTTAGAAAGTCTCCCCATAGGCTGTCCATACAGAAACAACTGTATATTATCAGCAATTATTATCAAGAACATACAACAAGACATCACTACCATCTTTGAACATCCACTATAGCTTTTTGAATAAATTTGATCACAAGAAACATTCCTTCCCCTCTTCAAAATAGCTCAATGATCGGCATATAGGGAAGCCCCAATACCCCTACCTACATTTGAAAAACACATCGTTAATCCTAATGTTGAACAAAATAGGACTGATAACACTGCCTTGAGGAATACCATYGTCAACTCCATAGGCATCAGATAAAATGGATCCTATGTTAACTCGAAAGAGTGATTAAATAAGAAGGTCAAAACCCAGTTATATAATCTCCCCCCCAATACCAAGTCTTTTCATCTTAATCAGTAGGCATTCTCTCCAAATAGTCTCATAAGCCTTTTCAATGTAAAAAAAAAAACAGTAGCCATTACATATTTCATGACCAGAGTTTTTTCAACTTCATTACTCACCTTACCTAATGCATCCAAAGTAGATCTACCTTTACGGAATCCACTTTGACATTGCCTCAATAAACCTCTATGTTCCAGGAAATATGACAATCTGTTGATTATCATCTTTTCCATTAGTTTACACAAGTTAGAGGTCAGTGCTATTGGTCTAAAACTATCTGGTATCCATGTTTGGATCAACATACAGTAAGCAACATTTCCTACAGTAGGTCCACTTATTCCAGGACTGACCCTATTATCTCCATAATTCTGACTAATAAGATACATTATGAGTGATTTTATATCTTTGGGCCTCTCTAACCTCTTTCTGCACCTGGCATCCACCAAATGCTGCACTGCCCCCCCCCCCCACACAATTACTTTGCACAGAGCTGCCACATGTCCCATTCTTTGGCATTTATAACACCTTAATGGAGGTGGGACAAACTCTCTAACAGTGAAAGCCAGGAAGCCCATCTGTACTTTCTTAGGTAAAACCTTCTCAAACATGAATAGTACTGACAGGTTTTCACTTATCTGCCCCTCTTTTTTTACTGAACAGCATTTTGGCTTCAACCACTATGCCCCCCTCTACATTTTATTTGATATAATCTATGGACATAGATAGTGGAACCCCAGAAATGACCCCCCTCAGCTTAGCCCGAAGCTCCAGGGACATGACTTGTGATTTTCTTCCCATTGTGAGTTTTCATTTTCAGAATCTTCCCTTGCTGAACATGGTCAGCACAGAATATTAACAGTCTACCATAACCAATGAACCGAGCTAATGCCATTTCTTTACGGCATTGGTTAATCAAATAGGGTGTAGATGAGACCCCGTATACACGATTATAACTTTCCACCCGAACACATTACTTTTGTTTTTCACTACCTTCACCCTCTTCATGTTTTCAATGCTAAAAGTGCCACTGCTGTCAGCAGCGTTTATAGCATGGCCATCCTTTTTCCTTTTCACCACAGACCATCCACGTCCATTACTTTCATCAACCCCACCCATACCATCAGAAGTATCATCCATGTCGACCACAGTCCAGCACAGCTGCCTACCACAATATAGAACGATSGATTCTATTTCGCTTCCTAGTTTGAACGAAGGTCGTCCTGTAGGGTTTCACTGCAACCCCTTTAGCCAGAGATGGTTAGATCACCGTCGTGGCGAACTGTCTGTTTTTTCTTCTATGGTATAATCATAAACTCTGTGGTATAATGGCGGTCCRAAAACAAAAGTTTAAGGTGCATGTCCCCATCTATTGTGCTGAAGTGTGCGATCAATCATGGTTTGCCTAATTCTGTACTAAGACAAAATCAAATGAATCCGTACAAATTTATAACAAACCCCCCCAACCTCATCCAACATCTTCACACTTAATCTCTATCATGCTAAAACAATCCAACATGTGGATTATTCAGCATTTCAAAAGTCCTGTCGACAGTAACATCTGTTACCCATAATAACTGTTGCCGTATCCACAATAATCTTCATCCTGGCATTTCTGCTTTCCTCAATCCGCGTCATGTTAATAACTTTTCCAATGAAAGCTATGAAGTCCATTTTATTTACTATCAAAGTCTTTTGATACAGCATATTTATGGAAGCAATATTTCTGAACAGGCTTCGAAACCATGTCAGGACTAGTAGAAGCAGCCATGGTAGCTCCATCAGTCCGCCTAGTAGTTCCACCAATCTGTTTTACAGCCTCTGCATATGAGACATCATGATTGCTTCCGGACGACTGTGTGATCACGCTCTCCGTAGCAGATGTGAGTAAGACAGGTTAACATTTAAACAGGTTAACATTCAGACGGATTACCAGCACGTGTACTCAGAGCATGCGCTGACCAGCTGGCGGGTGCCTTTACTGACATCTTCAAGCTCTAACTGACCCAGTCTGTAATACCTACATGTTTCAAGCAGACCACCATAGTCCCTGTGCCCAAGAACGCCAAGGTAAACTGGCTATCGCCCCGTAGCACTCACGTTTATTGCCATGAAATGCTTTGAAAGGCTGCTCATGGCTCACATCAACACCATTAATACAGACAACCTGGACCCGCTCCAATTCGCATACCGCCCCAAAAGATCCACAGATGACGCAATCTCTATTGCACTCCACACTGCCCTTTCACACCTAGACAAAAGGAACACCTACATGAGAAGGCTGTGAATTGACTACAGCTCATCACTAAGCTAAGAAACCTGGGATTAAACACCTCCAACTGCAAATGGATCCTGGATTTCTTGACGAGCCGTCCCCAGGTGGTGACGGTAGCTAACAACACATCCGCCACGATGACCCTCAGGGTGTGCTTAGTCCCCTCCTGTACTCCCTGTTCACCCACGACTGCAATGATTCCAACGACATTATTAAGTTTGCAGATGACACAATGGTGATAGGCCTGATCACTGACAACGACAAAACAGCCTACAGGGAGGAGGTCAGAGACCTGGCAATGTGGTGCCAGAACAACAACCTCTCCCTCAACGTCAGCAAGACAAAGGAGCTGATCGTGGACTACAGGAAACGTAGGGCCGAGCATGTTCCCATTCACATCGACGGGGCTGTTGTGGAACAGGTCAAGAGCTTCAAGTTCCTCGGTGTCCACATCACTAAAGAATTATCATGGTCCACACACACCAACACAGTCGTGAAGAGGGCACGGCAACGCCTCTTACCCCTCAGGAGGCTGAAAATATTAATCTTGGGCCCTCAGATCCTCAAAAAGATACAGCAGCACCATTGAGAGCATCTTGACTGGCTGCATCACCGCTTGGTATGGCAACTGCTTGGCATCCGACCGCAAGGCACTACAGAGGGTAGTGTGTACGGCCCAGTACATCACTGGTGCCCGAGCTCCCTGCCATCCAGGGCCTCCATACCAGRCGGTGTCAGAGRAAGGTCCTAAAAATTGTCAAAGACTCCAGCCACCCAAGTCATAGACTGTTCTCTCTGCTACCGCACGGCAAGTGGTACCAATGCACAAMGTCTGGAACCAACAGGACCCTGAGCAGCTTCTACATCCAAGCCATAAGACTGATAAATAGTTAGTTAAATAGTTAACTAATAGCTACCCGGACAATCTGCATTGACCCTTTTTTGACTCTCACATTTGCTGCTATTACTGTGTATTACCTATCCTGTTACCTAGTCACTTTATCCCTACCTATATGTACATACAGTATCTACCTCAATTACCTCGTACCCCTGCACATTGACTCRGTACTGGTACCCCATGTATATAGGTAAATTATCGTTACTCATTGTGCATTTATTCCTTGTGTTATTATTTTTCTATTTTTTCTTTGCATTGTTGAGAAGGGCCCGTAAATTTCACTGTTAGTCTACACCTGTTGTTTACAAAGCATGTGACAAATACAATTCAATTTGATTTGATTATGTATCTCTGGGCCTCTCTTGCCTCTCTCTGCACCTGGCATCCACCAAATGCTGCACTGTGTTCTCCCCATAATTAGAACAATTAGCCTTCAAATTGTTCCTACAGTCATCGTAACCATGTTCCCCTCCACAATTGGCACATCTTTTCTTTCTTTACACTGAGCAGCTAGAAAATTGAGCTCAGGTGCATCCTGTTTCCATTGATCATCCTTGAGATGGTAGATTCAATTTAAATGGACTTGATTTGGATAGGCACACACCTGTCTATATAAGGTCCCACAGTTGACAGTGCATGTCAGAGCTAAACCAAGCCATGAGGTCGAAGGAATTGTCCGGTGAGCTCCGAGACAGGATTGTGTTGGGGCACAGATCTGGGGAAGGGTGCCAAAAATGTCTGCAGCATTGAAAGTCCCCAAGAACACAGTGGCCTTTTTCATTCTTAAATTGAATAAGTTTAGAACCACCAAGACTCTTCCAAGACCCACCAAGACCCGATGGTCACTCTGACAGAGCTCCAGAGTTTCTCTGTGGAGATGTGACAACCTTCCAGAAGGACAACCATCTCTGCAACACTCCATCAATCAGGCCTTTATGGTAGAGTGGTCAGACAGAAGCCACTCCTCAGTAAAAGGCGCGTGGCAGCTCGCTTGGAGTTGACTCAGACCATGAGAAACAAGATTCTCTGTTCTGATGAAACCAAGATTGAACTCTTTGGCCTGAATGCCGAGCGGCACATCTGGAGGAAACCTGGCACCATCCCTACRGTGAAGCATGGTGGTGGCAGCATCATGCTGTGTGGATGTTTTTCAGCGGCAGGGACTGTGAGACTAGTCAGGATCAAGGGAAAGATGAGAAGATGAGAAAGTACAGAGAGATCCTTGATGAAACCTGCCCCAGAGCGCTCAGGACCTCAGACTGGGGTGAAGGTTCACCTTCCAACAGGACAATGACCCTAAGCACACAGCCAAGACAACGCAGGAGTGGCTTCGGAGGTATGTCTCTGAATGTCCTTGAGTGGCCCAGCCAGAGCCCGGACTTGAACCCAATCGAACATCTCTGGAGAGACCTGAAAATAGCTGTGCAGCGTCGCTCCCCATCCAAGCTGACAGAGCTTGAGAGGATCTACAGAGAAGAAATGGAGAAACTCCCCAAATACAGGTTTGCCAAGCTTGTAGTGTCATACCCAAGAAGACTCGAGGCAGTAAACGCTGCCAAAGGTACTTCAACAAATTACTGAGTAAAGGGTCTGAATACTTATGTAAATGTAATATTTCATTTTTAACATTTCTAAAAACCTGTTTTTGTTTTGTCATTATGGGGTAATGTGTGTAGAATGATGATTTAAAAAAAAACATTTTTTAGAATATAAGGCTGTAACACAACAAAATGTGGAAAACGTCAAGGGGTCTGAATACTTTCCAAATGCACTGTACATGTCCCATTCATTGGCATTTAAAACTCAGCGATGCGGATGGGGACAAATTCTCGGATACTTTTTCAGGCAAAACCTTCTCAAACCTCAGTAGCACTGATAAGCTTTCATTTATTTGACCCTCTTTCCTACTGATCAACCTTTTCCCTCAATCACTGCCTCCCTTCACATTTTCTTTAATATCATCTATGGACATAGTGGGATCCCAGAAATGACTCCCCTCAACTTAGCACCAGGAACATGGCTTTTGAGGGCTTACATTCAAATTGAGGGTTTACATTTGAAAAATCTTCCCCTGCTGAGCATGGSTAGTACAGAATATAAGCAGTCTACCAAAGAACGGGGCTAGTTTTTCTTCACCTATCTCTTTCTTTACGTCATTGGTTAATTGGTTAGTATGTAGATGCGGCCCTGTGGTCACATTAAATACCATCATAACTTCCCTCTCCAACACATTTTTACTCTTGTTCCCTACCTTCACACTCTTCACTCTCTGCACTAGAAGACCCACTGCTTTCTGTGGCATGGTCTCTCTTTTTCCTATTACTTTCCACTACAGACCGTTCATCCTCCCGCTCCATATCATCACAACTATCATCCATATTGTTTGCATTCCAGCACAGCTGTTGCTTCTCCAACCTTCTCTCCATATCCTCTATCGCAGCATCCTCACTACTCGCTGCCATTACCGCATGTCGGGTTCCTTAAAAAACAAAAATCTGACCAGTCAGTTTTTTGCCAATATGTATTTTTTTTCTCTGTGGTGTCCACCCGGCCAGGTTGTGCTAGCATGGGTCGGGTGTCAGGAAAAAAAAGGATACTAAGACACATAAATATTGACCTAAAGGGTAAAGAAAAGTCCAATTTAACCTTGGTCATTATACCTCCCCTCAAGCTTGATGTCTAGGCCTATGTAAAGAATAATCAGAGACGATTCAGAATCAGAACCCTCTCTGCCATCTCTTCTCCTGTAAAATACACAGTCGTGAGATTTTCTCCAGTAAAATACACAGGCGTGAGATTTTCTCCAGTAAAATACACAGGTATGATATTTGATTGAGCTATTTTAACTGAATTGATGGCTCTGGTTCTTTTTATATGCAGATGTTTATTGTTCCATTTGATAGTTTTGTGTAGATTTTGTCTCTTGTGGCAGCCTAAAAGGCTGCATTGTGGTAGCCTACAGAGGCAGCCCAATTTTGATATTTTTCCACAAATTGGTCTTTTGACCAGTCACATCAGATTTCTACAAAATCTTTTTCAGAGCTGATCGAATTGGTCAAAATACAAATTAATGAAAAAAAAGATCAGAATTGAGTTGTCTAAGTAAACGCAGCCTATTGCAAGAAAGTAGAATCACAATTATTTTGGGCCGGTTTCCCGATAGCGATGGAATTTAATCTTACGAGGGTTTTAACAATGAATCTTTCCTACAAGGCCGAAGATGTGACACGCATTTCCCACGCAGAGAGAACGGTCGGTAAGTACGTTGTTGGAGCGTGTGACGGTACTGATAGGAACGAGAAAAAAAGGGAGCACTGCTCTTGGATCAGCCTTCTCCATTCAAATCTTTCTTTAACATTATAATTATTTCACAATACTGACGAGGGGTCAGCTCCTAGAGACATATTACCGCCTATGGCTGAAAATATTGMGGCGGCATATTCTAACGCTTACCCAATAAAAATGCATTAAATCACTGATTTGGAACATCATTGCACACATGTTAGGCTACACATCATTAAATGTATTGAGACAAATCACAGACAGTAGCCTAATAGAGCTCAATGGATTGAACATTTACATGTATTTCAATGTGGTTGAAATAGGCCTATAGCCTACGGTTTATATTTGCATGCAGTTATCTCATTTTTCATTTGATTCATCTTTTTATACGTCACTTGTTGGTATCAGTTGCAAAGACATTTGCAACTTTGTATTTATAGTCAACTTTGTTCTGAAGTTATCGGTAGTCAGAGATAGAATCACGTGGTTTATCCTATGTTCAGCAGAGATCTTCTGTTTATAAAGTGTGAGGGCAAAAAAAACATCCAACGACGCACTTAGCTGTTTTCAAATCAAATCATATTTTATTTGTCACATGCGCCGAATACAAAAGATAGACCTTACAGTGAAATACAAGCCCTAACCGAAAAAAAGAAACAAATAATTCAAGAGCAGCTGTAAAATAACAATAGGGGGTACCAGTACAGAATTAATGCGCAGGGGCACCGGTTAGTCGAGGTAATTGAGGTAATATGTACATGTAGGTAGAGTTATTAAAGCGAATTGTCTGGGTAGCCATTTGATTAGATGTTCAGGAGTCTTATGGCTTGGGGGTAGAAGCTGTTAAGAAACCTTTTGGACCGCTCCGGTACGGAGAGAACAGTCTATGACTAGTGTGGCTGGAGTCTTTGATCATTTTTAGGGCCTTCCTCTGACACCGCCTGGTATAGAGGTCCTGGATGGCAGGAAGCTTTTTTTTATGAGTGAACTGAGGCAGGCGCAAGATTACGAGCGTTTTCAAGAGCAGCGTTAATAACAATGTTCTTGGGAAACAGCTCAGAGATTTAATGATGCTCCTACGAAGGTTAACGATGAACTTTGCCTTTAGATGCTTCTGGGAAACCGGGTCCTGGAAATATGTGCTTGTTTCAAGTTTATCTCTTGTTTTGGTAGGCCTCACCCACTGAGGTATAATAAGAACTTGAGACGTTTTCCGATCGYCGTTTTCAAGGTAATCTACTCACGTTCACATACATTGATTCATGAACCGTCTATATCCAGGTTGCATCCGGTTTATACGGACAAACATCACATGCGAACTAGTACTTATGCCGCGTTCACGTACTCATCTGGACTAGGAAACGTTCGACTTGATAAAGGGTTGTAGTTATGCACGTGCCGAGTTCAACCACCAATTCGAAAATGTCTGTGGTTCCTAGTTCCGACTAGCCCTTGAATGCGGCATCAGTGCGCTCAGGGAGCAGCGACGACATCATCAAAAAACATGGTAGACATTGGATGAATATAACATTTTACTATCTTCAGCTGTGAGTGATGGGAAAAAACGGCCTCAGCGAAAAATATTTGAATAATTCAATGGATGTTTTCCATTGATGACCAAAATGTCTTATTACGAATATTGTAATCTGACTTTTCTATGTGGTCGTCTATGGAAATCGCCTTTCTAGGCCGAGAGTCAGTTAAACTGCAGTACCGAAGCAAAACTCTAGGAGGAGTCGAAACCGGGATCTAGACCGGAACCCTGAGCCTTGGCCAACCCCCAGTCCTCAAACTGTTGCGGCAAACACCTGACATTTTTCTTATGGATTTATCTCTTGAAAAGACTCTTTGTTTCATGACCATGATTATTAGATATTTGTGAGGTATCACTCAAAAATATGGTAAAAACCACTTTATCCGTACAATCTAAGAAATAAACATTTGTAACTTGTAAAAACGTGTCAAAATAGACTTAAACAAAACAAAAAAAATCATCCAAATCAACACATAAAGTGTAAACATATAAAATATTGTAGCGATCCTTGCTATATGAGCCACATTACAATTCCCACGAAGTGGGTTAACCTTATTGGTGTGATGTGTTGGGTGTTTGCCTTTCACACCAGTGACCTGGGTTCACTTCCCTGCCTTGCAGTTTGTTACATTGGTGTCAGAAGTGGAATGGTGGCCATGAGGCTCTCAGAATGCATGGCCAGACATGTGAGCGGGCCACGGTAGGTCAAAGCACGAGGACGTGCCTTCCCGTTTGAAATGGGGGCAGTGTAGCGATCCTGACTATATAAGCCACGCTACAATTCCCACCAAGTGGGTTAACCCATGCTGTTTGCCGTTCACTTCAGCAACCTGGGTTTGCCTCCCTTCCCCGCCATTCGTTACAATATTATTTCAAATTAAATTACTATTCATTGACCGCTCTATAGGGCCTCAACCTCCTTGGATCTTGAAGGCTCATGTGCCTGCCTGTCAGTGGTAAATTATTCTAGGAGAGACATCATTGTGGAGGACAAGTGAAAAGGTAATGGGATTTTCTGGTGCAGGCAGCCATCTTCATGAGGACACATTCAGCTTCAAGACTGCAATCCACAACAACAGTGGTGACATCCAACAATAATGTCATTGCTCTTACTCCAGCCTGGCAGTGAAGTGAGGCCTGACCCGATGCACATCAGCACAATCACACTTTGTCATCCTGATTCTATCATGCCTGTCTCAGTGATGGACAGGAGACAGCCGTGCAGGACTTCCTGGTGTCAGCTCCGATCCCCAGCCCATTTTTCAGGATAGCGTCTGCTTCTGACTCTGAAGGAGAACGTTTACATGATCGGGGACCCACTTCAACTGCAGGAGGAGCTCTCGTCTTTACACGCATTGACATTTTTATTTTTTACAATGCTCTAAAAACAGATGAAAAAAATGACGATTTTAGTGAAAACAAAGCATGACATAAGACAGCACTTACTGTCTCTATCTGCACTGTGTCAGGGGAGCCCCCAACCCATCAAAACTGCATGGCCAATGAAGAAACAGCCCACGGACTGTCAGGCCTGCAGAGGAAATCAGAACATTCAGAAGCAATTTCATCATTTTGACTCGGAGGAGTGGCAGAGATTGACAGGCCCTTCTTTACGAACCTGTTTYTGGCTTCCTAATAAAGTATTCAGGAGTGTTGAGGCCACGGGGATGGGCTATAAGTAGTAAACAATGTCTTTCAGATGCACTTAGTCAGTGGGCTGCCAAGAGGAGTGCTGTGTTCTGTCAATGCGATCAGGCATTGACCACGCCACTCTCCTGTCACGCCCCCGTCATCCTTCACTATTCCTCAGCTTTCACTGTTTCTCCTCAAGACCTCATCTGGCTGGTTTGAAGGGATTTGTTTTAACAAGGAAGCGGAACGATGTGGAACTTGTTAGGAAATAGGGCCTAGTGGTGTGTTAATAAATGAATATTAAATTGTAACCTCTTTCATTCACATATATTAAGAGCTTTTTATTGATCTACATGGAAACCCACTGAAGAATAGTTCAGAAATGCATGGCACAAGACTATAAATAGAAGATTTTCATAGGGAATCTGGCAAATCAAATCAAATKTATTTATATRGCCCTTCGTACATMAGCTGATATCTCAAAGTGCTGTACAGAAACCCAGCCTAAAACCCCAAACAGCAAGCAATGCAGGTGTAGAAGCACTCAATGCCAAATCAACCCCATAGCCTCTAGACCTTAAGCACTTCATGTAGACCTGAAAAGATAGCTCCAGCTTGCCCTCTGATAGGCTAAGTAAAATGATTGCCTCATTGCTTACACCTATCTTATGCGGTTCAGATCTACAAAAGTCTGTACGGGGGTACTGGCTACGGATTGGGTGTACAAGCAATTCTGATTCGGTCAGCTACCAACACTCATTTTGGGGATTACTGATGATGACACAATTGCATTTTAATTGCATTTCAAATGATTGTCTGAACAGTGATTGGTCAATATTGACTGGGCATGTTTGGCCAGAGTTCACCCTGATCAAGACACAATCCTTTAATGTATGCAAATGTGATATTCTGTGTATTCTGTCTCTCCAATAGGTGTCACTGTGACCCCACCATTTGTGACGACGTCTCCAGATAAAACATGATAGATAGAAACAAGAGAATGGATAAATCTAATCGAGCGGTGAGTTCTTTTACCAGCCACTACTATAATCATATTAAATGTTTTAGAGCTTTATTTTTAATATATGTATTATTTTAAATAATAATGATAGTTATAAATGATCAATTATTGTAGTTTTCAGTATAAAGAGAGATACATTTTCTGGTGTCCTTATAACAATGGAGATGAAGGAATTTATAAAAGACAGATTATCAAGACATTGTAGGAAATTGTGTTCCACTTACAAAATCACACATAAAGCACACCGATTTCTATGTAACGGGCATGAACCTTTTTCCTATTTGTTTGTTTAGATATGATTTTCTTCTGGCAAAGAAGCCGTGGTGGAAGTAGGCTTGCATGTGGGTCAGGGTCAAATGATGTATGGCATGTGGGTGTATGACATGTATATCGCTTGGGAAAAGGACCTAAGGTCTGACTGTGGTCTGAGTGGTAGCCAAAAATAACAACCCAAAATAAAACAGCGGAGAAGGGGAAAGATATCCCGTCCAACAGAGCGATTCAAACCTGAGACCCAAGTCGTGGGCATGGATATGTAAAATTAGAGCTAAATCAATGAACAAAGAACATTGTATTTCAAAAAGAAACGGAAGAAAAACAGAACACCCTCACTCGCATGGTTTCACAGTATTTAAACTAATTGGATCCATATGAAAAATAATAATAATGGGACATTTCGATTGTTTGATTTGTTCTTTTTTGTTTTGCTATACTATAAAGTGGTAGAAGAAGATGGAGAGCGTCCGTGACTGCAGATGATGATCAGCCATGGGAAATTCAGCTGGCGTAAACAGGTCCGCTCCATTAACGCTCAGGGAACGTTCAGGGAACTTGACAAATAGCCGAGTCGACGTGATGTTCAGTCCTGGCCAGTCACCTCCTGTCATTGTGATGGGATCTACAGAGCTGCCTGTCCTTGGGATGGAACAGCATAGATCTACCAGGTATAATGATGCACTGTGAGCTGGGCCATATTCACTGTGTTCACTGTGGTGGTTCTAGCCTAATAGAGCCAGTGTGAGCTGGGCCATATTCATTGTGTCCACTGTGGTGGTTCTAGCCTAATAGAGCCAGTGTGAGCTGGGAGGGTCACCACCCTAAGTGGGCGGGCACAGTGCCCAGCAGATAATTTTCTTCCCGCTGGGCATGCTGCCAACGTCTCGCCCAAGCACTGGACAAAATCTGATCCAATGCTTCCTTTATACATTGTTTGAACTGGCTTCACAACAATCACTTTAAATGTTCCTTTTCCCTTCAAAATCCTTTGTCTAAAACTGTTGCCGTTCCTCTGCCCCCCACAAGAGAGGCAGCGTGCATTCCTCGGGGGTAAACAACAGTGTGTGCTTTCCACTGTCTGGCTCAGCCTGCGGCTCAGCCTGTCATTGTTCATGCAGGAGAGGGAACAAGGGAATGGTGGAAGGACACATGAAATGTCCTCCATCTTTAGCGCCACAGCAGGGAGTGCCGTAAGACATCAGTGCATGGTCACACCGCACAGGGCCTTGCGGAGGCTGCTGTCTCACTCCCAGTCTCAGTCATGCTCTGAACAGGCAGCAGCTTCTTTATCATCAGCTGCTGCAGCGTTTACTGACGCTTACGTTTTTATTTTCAACACAAACAGGCAGAAGGCGCACATTCCAGAGCTGTTACAGAAATAAACTGGAGAACGATAAATAAGGGCCTTATTCTTAGCGCACATCTGGGTAGGAACAACCGTGGAGCACTGGGACTTAACCCCATGGGAGAGCTCCTGTGCATTTAAAGACTTGTATCAGTCCTCTTATCGCGGATGAAAAAGCTGGGGCGGGAATGATAACTCCCCTGTCACCGCACACACTCACACACAGACACACACACACTTTGACTGTGAAGAGCCTGGCTTCAGTCAGCCATTTGCTTTTTGCAAACAACCCTAAACCGGCGTCATGCAGATACATAACAGCACTGTAGCGGCACAGGTATAGGATGATCAGCTCTCAGGGAATAAAAAGAAAGGAATGGAGAGACTTTAAAGGCAATTAAAGAGCAGGATAAAGCTAGCTGCTGATGTCATATGGGACCCAGGACAACTCCTCTCATCCTGCTGTCCTGTTGGTCTCTCCATCCTGACACTAACACACTGTTCTGGTCCTCAAAAAGCAGCTGCTCTTTTATGGCCAGATTAAATTAACAATTTAGCTGAATAAAAAGGAACGTGAAAAAAGGTCCAAACATCTGGAGTCATTAATAGTTGATGTGGAAAAAGAGGATGAGAATGTGAGACTTTCAAGGACAAACGCTTCCTGCTTCCTGCATGGTTAAACAGGTCTGTGCCATGGTCCAGCTAAGAGAAATGGCAGATAAGTGGTGAAAAAAGTCATTTCTCAATAATAAAATAATAATTTGTCTATTGTAAATCCACTGAGACTATGGATAATAATGCATAACATTAAACAGTACAAGTTGTGGCAATGACATCAGAATTTAATTGACAGTCAATTTAGTAAGCAAAGATTACACCCCAGTGGCCTAAAATATATCAATAGCTTGTTCATTTATTTTTACCTTTAAAAAGAATACACGTTTTTGAAGAATAGACAGTACCATCAGAGGGAGAGAAAAATCACAAATAATATACAGACCACAAAGAATGAAAGAGATGAAAAAGCACTATTCACTCTTCATAGCGAGGCATTTAAGAGCCCTGTCAGTCCGTGGCTTTGTCTCTTTTCCCATGGGATGGAGAGCAATGCCAAAAATGCTCTCTCATGCAACAACCAAAATGCAACATCATGCTACACTTCATGTCCATGGGTCTATCCTCTCCAGCTACAAAAACCACGGGACAGAAGCAGAGTGCAGATGGCATGACAACAGATGCCCACAAAAGGGCTGGCAAGTGCCAGATGGGCTGGTCCCTTTTTAGCCTAGTGGGCCTGTCTAACTTGTTGTTTTTTTGGCGCAAAATGAAAATGATCAGGCTAATAATTGGGGGGACTCAAGGAAAAAAATATGCCGGTGTGTTTAAAATGCCAAGGCCGATTTCTGGTCCCAGTCCGCCCCTGAAAGAAAGAGAGAGCAAGAATAGTCTAAACCTTCCAGGGTCCTCCTGTACGTCCCCTGGCTCTAGGCTAACCCTCCTTGTCTCATTGTCAACTCCACGTTGATTATTTGAGCTGTTATGAGCACCTCATTATGAAAAACAGGCTTTTGGCTTGCACTCGCCTGTTAAAAGCATGTGAATAAAATATAGAGCTCTGAGTCCTTATCAAAATCCCCTTTTTGGCCTCCGACAAGAGAGAGGTCGAGTGGCTGAGGCATAATGTACGTTGATTGAAACACTGATAAAGCATAGCTTGTGGGTCCGCATACAGAATTAACCACTGGCTCTGTTTATCCAAATAAAAAAATGATTTCATAATATTTGTTTAAATTAAACAAACTGATGGACAGTGGTCTTTCTTGCTCCAGAGGCTTATGGTTTCAGTTATAGATAGTGAAGAAAAAGACTCTCTCAATTGCACTGTGATTTAAATCTCAAATTAAACAATGACTCCCAAATGCAATGTTGTAAAACATACAATGTAAATGTTGATACTACACATCAGCAGCATAGAAACGATAAGACAATGACAAGGAACATTCAACGTATTTCAACGCCAGCTAGATTGCATGAGTGAAGTCATTGAAAAACTATTCCTTAATGTCCCGTGGATACATCGTCTCGTTGCCTGTACGCTGTGCAGAGAGCCGTTTCCCCTGCATAAGATTTATATCAAACAGGCAGGCAGCCTCAGAGGCCTGGGAATTGCTCCAGGACACAGAGAAAAAAAACAGCATCTCTCCCAAAGCAGGGAGTATACATTCTTAAAATAACACTGCCTTGTCAAGCTGGTTCCTCACCACGCACACTAGGTGTTGAAACCCCCCGTTTGCCAGAGAAGTAAACTCTCATCGAGTTGATGTGACCCATGACACTGCAGGCAAAAACAAATATTATTGCTCCTTACGCCAGAGGGAAAGCAAGACACGTTGGAGAAAAGGTGTTAATTGTTTTCAGGCTGTCATCTTAAAGAGCCCCCGAGATAAATTAAGGCGATTGCATTTATTAAGGTTTAAATCAAAGCCTGCTCAAGGAAGGAAAATCTACCCCTGTGCATTTGTGGAATGTGAGGAGCTGTCACGGTGTAATCGTGTGAAAATAGGCAGCGAGCGAACGGTCGGGCAGCTTCAATATGTTTTGTACTTTGCCTCCCATTTATCATGAAATAACAAAGTGAAAGGAAAACACACTTCATAGGATTACGGCCTGTTCCATATGAATAATAATCGGGACAGAGAGAGAACATCCATGGAACAACAGAGAGATGTGAGAGGTGAGAGAGACACAGCACTTAAAGACGTCCTCCAGCAATTCTTGAACTTTCACTATTGAAAAGCGATATCCCTGTATAAATACTGATGGGAATAAGTACTGATGGGAATCYGTGATGTCATCGGCCTCCCCCCTTGCTTCAGGAACTATAGAGGAGCAATAAATAAAAAAAGAGGAACGCCCCCCCCACTTGTGCCATGTCGTGACTTACCTGGACCACCTATTGAGATGGGACCTTTTGTTAAGTAAATCAGGTGTTAAATGAGGTGAAAATCATACGATGCAAAATGGTTCATACGGGGATGATTTCTGTATTTTGAAAGTTATATATCTTGAAAACTTAATTGTTTAAAATCAAAACATTTTCGTACAATGGACTAATGAAACAAATACCAAAATATAGTTTGGGGTGGAATTTTCCTTTAAATGTGTGTACATTACTGCATTTATACTGGGATATTGATTTTCAACAGGAAACAAATAGCTGGAGTGTGTCTTGACCCTATTCTATGAGAGAATGCAGCACTATATCAAAGATTCAGTGGACATGATGACTATTGGAGGGCTGAGCTGATAGCATGAAAGCTACATGGATGCTACAGGGTTAAGTTTTCTTGAATATGTCATAGCTGTATACTCTACCTCTGCGGTTGTACAGTACTCTACATACTCACTGCATATAATCCATGTGTCGTTTCTTTAAAGCGCTAATGTATAAAAAAAACGCAGCACTGTAGAAGTATGACAGACATGTCGGCAGAGAAAACGTCACTCCGTGTTTTCTCCACTCTGCCCTCCTCTGTTCTGGGCTGTTTGATCAGAGGCTTCAGCAGTAGCATAGAGGCTGATGAAAAGATGGAAAAAATACAACACTGTGAGATGGAAAGAATCAACCAAGAGCCAACATGTTTCATAGTGAAATGCAGAGCACAAGAGCGAGTGAGGTAGTGAAACACTAGAAACCCAGGAGAGAATGTGTTGTTTGTGGAACCATGGCAGTTAAGGCACTGGAGCTGGGCGTCTGGAATTACCCTCTCAGCCCTCTCCCTCCATCCCACTGCACCCAAGAGGATACCCAGGTTTTCAACACGGAGCTCAAAGTACTTGATTGCAAAAAAAAAAAGGGAAAATGGTCAGGGGTTAGACACATGGGATAGGAAACAGCGTCGAATTGGATAATGCCTCCAGGCCAAACTGTAAAGCCAACCGTCTTGGTTGTTCACCTGCCACAGCAAATAAACGGTGGGCTAGTGTGTGTAAGTGTGTGCATGTGTTCATGTTGGGTTAAGGCCGATGGAGGGGTGGGGGTGATGGTATATGTTGTGGGACAGTGAGTGTGTTTGGATATTCTGTTATAGCAAGACGTGAGAGGTTCGTGAAGACCCCCAGAGCCTGTAGTTCTATCCCGTGCTGTATCCCAGGCACTACTACAGGGACAGAAGGACTGGGTGGGTGTCATGGCGGAATGTGCTAGGAGGGAGATAGAGAGGGAGCCTTTGACACTCTCTCCTCCCCCTCCCTCCATCTGAGAGCTATTACGGGTTTGACTGTGTGACATGTGGAACCACAGGACCCTGACCCGCCCACGTCACATCCAACTGTAACATGACTGATGAGCTCAGGGCCACGAAGTGATTCCGAGCAGGAGAACACGGGGAGTTCAGATAGGGGGACCACTTTCATTCCATCGATACAACTGCCCCACTTTACCCCAAACACACCACCGCCACCACCATTTATGTTGGCATGCAAAGGAGTCAGCCCAGCCTATACAATGACACTTAGAAATCCATTTCAAATACTGGACCTTGTTGAAGGTGTCCACGGCAATGCCGTAGCAACACTGCATAAATCAATGCGGCTGTATTCTCAGCATTAGTAAGCGTTAGTGGAATTAAGACCACAACAACCCAAAAAAGAGCAACTACGGCAACACTCAATGCACAGAGCATGAATATTTTATGGGGCATTTGCATCAGCTGTCTGAACCAATCAGGGCCCTTTTGCATTCTCTGCCTCCCACTCGGCGCCATGGCGATGAGCATGTACCCAAACAGGGCACACTGTCGCTCAGAGCACCGGTCAACATACATTACTAGTGATAACCAAGGAAGACTATAGCTAACAAATACACAATACACGTGTTTGGATGGATACAAATGATTCTATCCTCTCTCTTTCTCTCTCTCTCTCTCTCTTAGTACTGAGCTGATGGAGTCAATAGTTCTGAATCTGATTAACACAAATATACAAAGATTGATACTCTTCGCTGACTCTTACTCTTTCACCAAGAGAGATCTTAGATGGGAGAACATGTTTGGATACCATTGCTCTGCAGACAGTCAAGCTCCCCTGTGGAGACTGAAGACCCCAAACCCAAACCACTGAGGCGCTTCTGTCACATCTGTCTCCCTGTTGAGCTTCTCGTAGCCTGCAGGGTTAACTCACTCTGCCACCTCACCCCTCAGAGAGGAGCGACAGCGACAGAGGCACTAGGCAATCTTCCAGGACTAGGAGGACTAGGCCCGAGGACACTCTTACTGAATGAGTTCAAGCCTAATGTAACTAAGCAATGATAGAGATAGGATACCACCGCGGCTGGAGGTCTATGGGACAGGCTAACCTGTCAGAGCTCAGTTAGCCAGGGCAAGACGATCCAAGGGGGGGACACCACGCCTGATCAGTAAGGGTGATAAGAGGTAAAGGGTAGGGTGTGTAAGAACCAGAAAACAGGAATGGGAAAATGGGAGTCCAATTGGCACGTTTGCGTTGGGGTGAGTGGCCTGCGGTCTCCCTGTCATAATGATATAGAGTAGTAGTCCCACAGAGATGAGGTTCAAGGGAGGTCATGAGTTCACCTTCACACAGCCGAGTGAGGTTCAACGGGGAGAGAGTAGAGCTCAGGAGCCATGCCGCTCCTCAGGCGAAGATACAAGGTGCAGTACTGACGTCCATTTCACAAGTCAATATTTCGTACAATGCACATGCATTGTGACCAGTGATCTATTAGTATGGATCACTGAGAGAAGAGCTGTGGGTCCTGTCGGTAATAATAGAGAATGTCAATAAGCCTACTTGGCCTGCGGTAGAGGTGTTCCCCCTTGTTCACATTCAATCAGAGGTCACCACAGTAACTGTTGTTGAAATACAGATCCATTAAATGGCCGTTCTGACTTCCCCCCCTCTTCAGAATATATTTCTGTCCTAAACACAAATCTAACGAGGCCTTTGATCGCCACTGCTTGATTGTCACACAGCCTGCAGGGACAAGCTCCCGACTCCATCATCTCAGTCACCCTCACATTGCTTAAAACAGCAGTCGATTTCCTCCCGCTTCGCTCTCAACCGGAGGAATTTAAATGTCCCCAGCGGCATATCCGTTTGTCCCTTAACGCCGCCGATAGCCAATCCGCTTCTTGTGACAGCAGGGGAAAAAAGGCTTATTAATAAATGAACTGAGCTATTTGTTCTATATTATTCAGGTCCCCCCCCCAGTATTATGGGTGGCTGGAGTGAAGCCTGAAGGGCCCCTGGCTCATTTATTTATCAGGGAAAATAATGATTTCTGCATCACTTTGCCACGACGTGACCCCAACAGCTCAGTGGGCGCAGGGCTCCATGTGAAAGGACAAATGTGACGGTATGTCATAGGAGCGCAGTGTTTGAGTGGCATACCCTTTTTACGCTCACATTCAGGAATAATTTATGGATTGACACGGGTCACAGCGCCAGAGGTGTTTCGACTGAGTTCCCCTCTCTCTTGTCGTTGCTCTGATTGTGTGTGTAGGACTATTCAAGTGAACACACAGTGAACGGAGCAAGGCCAGGCCAGCAGCATCCTGGAGCTATTTATCCGCATGGATGCACTTACTATCTAGTAGGAACTAACTGGGAGGACTGGATACTCCTCTTGCAAATAATCATGCGTCATACATACGAAATTACATCATTCACCTCACACTTCCAGCACCTCGTAACATTTTGTGTACTCTCATTATCCGTTCAACGGCTTGCAGGGTTTAAGCTGCCAGGGCTTTAAAACACAGATATTTATATTATTAAATAGGCCTAGTGTTTGTGGGCATGGCTCCCAGAACAATCTCGATGATGAGTAATGATATTCAATAAGTCATAAAAACATGTCAAGGAGCTAGGTCAGAGGTGTCTAAGAGGACTGTAAATAAAGAGTAGCACGTTTCAAGATGTGACATTTTGGCCCGTGTTTTATCAACAATTGAAGCTGCATTCGTTTCTGTCTCCCAATCAATCTCTCTAATTTGATGTTGAAAGAGTCCCTGTGTTTTCTTCTCCTCGCCAAGAGTTCTGTTAGAGAACATCACTTGATCTGGTTATTGATTTTGAAACTGCCTTGCAGCCCCCCCCCCCCCCCCCTCTATCTCTCTCTCTCTCCTCTTTCTCTCTCTGGCCGTAATTGGCAAACTCTTCTGAAGTGAGAGAACGATCTCTTCTCTCTTTTAACTCTGCAGAAAGAGAAAGGCTGGCCAACCCGGTCTGTCACTTCCTGTCTAAGTCTAGGCTGTGGACGGCTGGGACGGGCACTCATGTGGAGAGCTGTGCTCTCGCTCAGTGGGACACCAGCTGTCATGTGGGGTGACACCAGGGACTGAGAGGGGCACCTTGGGACCAGGGCTGTGGCTGTCAGGGCCAGAGAGTCAGTCAGTCCGTCAGGACTGGATCAGGAAGCAACCCCCCTGGGTCTGTGGAACAGCAGTAAAAACCTCCTACAGCCCATGGGCTTTTAGGGCCAGACCACTGCAACACTGTGAACCGTGACAGATGAGATAGGACAATGTGAAGACATGCACCTGTCTATACAGCAAACATGCATTAAGAAGCATCTGTGACAGCCATGGCGGTCTCTTTCTGAGCCTGAGCCTAGGTTAGTCAGCAATGCATCCTGGCACTGAGCATATGTCACAGGCTGTTGTTGGGGAAAATGAAATGACTAGGAGGACGGGTTGATCCTTTTATTGATGTGTAGCGAGTGCGTGTGCATGTGTGTACATGCACATTGTAATTGTGCTTTGAGGGGAGGCATGCATACGGCAGCCAATAGATAAAACCCAGTGTAGAAAACAGAGGAACTGTTGAGGACACGTGCATGATATGCGTCCACCAGTGGAGCGAGTTGGTTCCCAGCAGCACACACAAACAGAGAGAGCGAGAGCGCCCGCCGCCAGTTCCTTCTAGAACTCTCCCATGGGAAAGCAGCAGAGAGATACTCGTATCCTGCTCAAACACCATGACCTCATACGATTACGCGGCCTCATACGGCATGGAAACTATGACTCCCCTGCTGGGATTAGAAGGGGGTGGAGGGGTGGGTTGGAGGTGAAGAGGCAGGGGATGTCAGGGCAGGATCCTTCAAAATGTGTTGGGATGTGCTTGGCCAGGACTAGAAGAGGCGAACAGTGTGTTGTGCTGACTGGAGGGTGGATCCATTCTGAGCCTATCTGCTCCACAGGAGAATTGAGCCTCTGTGTGTTTGGACTGCCATCATGGTCACTTGTCATATGATTTAACATTATAAGCAGACACTAATTACAGAGCACAATAGACGCTGTGTGTGCTTGGCTTGTTTTTGGGCAGAGTTGGAATAATACTTCTGTGTGCTATTATGTCTATGAAAGTTTAGCAAATCGCCGGAGGGAAAGATTTGTTATTTTAAATCTATGCTAATTATTTTACTTTGGCTTGGTTTGTTTCCA
Source organism: Salvelinus sp. IW2-2015 (assembly GCF_002910315.2). Taxonomy (NCBI): domain Eukaryota; kingdom Metazoa; phylum Chordata; class Actinopteri; order Salmoniformes; family Salmonidae; genus Salvelinus; species Salvelinus sp. IW2-2015. The sequence goes on along the minus strand of NW_019942726.1, from coordinate 164,304 downwards.
GCGCCTTATAAATTTTGTTCAGGCAATTAAATAGCAGTGTGAGAAAAGGCAGCCTTTTACTGCTACGAGGGATATCAATGTATTCTGAGCATGCTCGCAAAATACAGTGAAGTCACACTTGCAATTGTATTTGCTTTCTTTTTACATGAATAATATTATTCTAAACTATCTCTGACCTAACCTTCACTTTTATGAATTTCCCATTGAATAAAAACACGTGTGCCCAATTTTAGGAGCATATAGCATTTCAAAATGTGAAGCGATTACGTAGTTGAATGCTCGGTTTGGTTTTGAATACTTTGTTGTGAGTGAATGGCCTTCTACTCTATGCCCCGGAATAATAATGCCAACTCCCACCCGCACCCACACCTAGGTCTGTATGTAACGGCTGTCTTCGTCCTCCTCGTCTGAGGAGGAGTAGGAGATATCGGACCAATACGCAGCGTGGTGAGTATTCATATTTATTTAGAATACTCGAAACAAACAAACAAAATAACGAATAAACTAACGAACACGAAACAGTCCCGCATGGTGAACAAACACAGAAACAGTCACCCACAACCCACAATACAAAACAGGCTACCTAAATATGGCTCCCAATCAGAGACAACGACAAACACCTGCCTCTGATTGAGAACCATATCAGGCTAAACACATAGAAATAGACAAACTAGACAAACAACATAGAATGCCCACTCAGATCACACCCTGACCAAACAAAACATAGAAACATACACAGCAAACTATGGTCAGGGCGTGACACTGTATGTCATACATGTAAACGACTTAAAGGATGTGTTATGGTGTTGGAAGCCTATGTTAATTGTACCGATGAAACTCCTGACAAGGTTAAGAAAGTAGTATGACTCCCTACATATCACCTGAGACCTGGATAAATCAACTCTATACCTCATAAGTACACGGGTCTGACATCAGCAACTCAATTATTGGTCAAAAATGGGTTAAAGTAGGTTATCAAATCAAATTGTATTTGTCACATGCTTCGTAAACAAACAGGTTTGGAATAACAGTGAAATGTTTTCTCGCAGTCCCTTCCCAACATGGCAGAAATAAAGAAAATCGAGAAATAATAGAAAAATAAAACGTAATAAAAAAATAAATACATAATGAGTAACGATAACTGGACTATATACACAGTGTACCAGTACCGAGTCGATGTGCCGGAGTACGAGGTAACTATATCCACTTCTATTTATAAAGCATACATTTGCACGACAACAATTTTGTTTTTGGTTTAGTGTAACGTATACAATCTTAGACTGTGTTGTGCAGCCTAGTATTGTGAAGCCTACTGTTTTCCCCCTAGCCCTACTGTTTGTAGTGTGTGTCTGTTGGGACTGAGTCCTGTGTCCGTGCAGATGCTTGTCCTTGGCTGTCAGTGATTTCTAGCATCACTTTGAGGGTGCTCGGGGAGCCTGGCTCAAGGTCAGGCAGGAAATGCCTGTGCAGATGTAGCAGTAATTTAGGACGCAAAAATAACATTATAAGCGCACAGGGGGAAAAAACGACACAGGAAATAGCATACTCTGGAGCTCAATATAATATATCATCTGTAACAAAGGAGACGAGAGAGAAACATACAAAGCAATAAAACACAAAGGTATAAAACACAAGTTATTCTGCTTATTCAGATACCTTATCAGAGTCAGGGTTAGTGTACAGCAGTGGTTCCAAAACCAGAGGCACTAGGACCCTTGGGGTTACTTGGCCTATCCACAGGGGATACTTGAGAAGACTCATGAGACCATAGGCCTACTGATAAAATGCACGAGGTGGTACTTCAGGGGTACTCCGGGCAGCCAAAATTCAGTTGGTGGGACAGTATCCAAAAAAGGTCGGGAACCACTGGTCTACAGTGTCTGCATTGCGTTGACCTACTTTGAGGCAGTCCTGAGTCCAAGACGAAAATGGAATCAGAACTAACACCTATAGATATTCTTCATGACGTGCTATAGACACTCAAAGCTCTTCTGACTGATATCATAGCTGTGTGTCCATTGTAACCGTGTTGACATTCAGTAGCAGTGCGTGGGTAAAATCACTGGGGGAAGTCGAGCCAGTGGGGGGAAAAGCCATATTACAATCTACAGTACCAGTCAAACGTTTGGACACACCTACTCATTCAAGGCTTTTTCTTTATTTTTACCATTTTCTATATTGTCGAATAATAGTGAAGACATCAAAACTATGAAATAACACATTAGGAATCACGTAGTAACCCAAAGAGTGTTAAACAAATCAAAATATATTTGATATTTTAGATTCTTTGAAGTAGCCACCGTTTGCTTTGATGACAGCTTTGCACACACTTGGCGTTCTCTCAACCAGCTTCATGAGGACTGCTTCCCATCAGTCTTGAAGGAGTTCCCACATATGCTGAGCACTTGTTGGCTGCTTTTCCTTCACTTTGCGGTCCAACTCATCCCAAACCATCTCAATTTGGTTGAGGTTGGGTGACTGTGGAGRCCAGGTCATCTGATGCAGCACTCCATCACTCTCCTTTTTGGTCAAATAGCCCTTACACAGCCTGGAGGTGTTTTGGGTCATTGTCCTGTTGAAAAACAAATGATAGTGCCACTAGCACAAACCAGATGGGATGGCGTATCGCTGAAGAATGCTGTGGTAGCCATGCTGGTTAAGTGTGCCTTGAATTCTAAATAAATCCCTGACAGTGTCACCAGCAAAGCACCTCCACACCATCACACCTCCTCCTCCATGCTTTACAGTGGGAACCACACGTGCAGATCATCCGTTCACCTACTCTGCATCTCACAAAGACACAGCTGTTGTAGCCAAACATCTCAAATTTGGACTCATCAGACCAAAGGACAGATTGAAGAAGCTTCCAAAGTTCTTGAAATTTTCCAAATTGACTGACCTCTTAAAGTAATGATGGACTGTCGTTTCTATTTGCTGTTCCTGCCATAATATTGACTTGGGCTTTTACCAAATTGGGCTATCTTCTGTATACCACCACTACCTTGTCACAACACAACTGATTGGCTCAAACGCATTAAGAAGGAAAGAAATTCCACTAATGCACTTTTGACAAGGCACACCTGTTAATTGAAATGCATTCCAAAACCTCATGAAGATAGTTGAGAGTATGCCAAGAGTGTGCAAAGCTGTCATCAAGGCAAAGGGTGTTTACTTTGAAGAATCTCAAATAAAAAATATATTTTTATTTGTTAAACACTTTTTTGGTTACTACATGATTCCATATGTGTTATTTCATAGTTTTGATGTTTTCACTATTATTCTACAATGTATAAAATAGTAAAATAAAGAAAAACCCTTGAATGAGTACTGTAGGTGTGTCCAAACATTTGACTGGTACTGTATGTGTTGTGATAATTGCAGTGTTTGCTTTATAACTTGTTAGTTCATATGACTTGCCACTGTGATATACAGAATAGGCCTACGGCCGAGACAATACGAAGAAACAGTGGCAGAATGAATCCAACCACAGCTTTGTTTTATCACAAAAGCGGAGAGCAACATCTGTCCGGTGAATTCCACAGTGCATATTGCATGTAACAAACAGTTACATGACTTTCAGCATGGTCAAGCAAGTTAATGTTTCCAACATTTTCAGACTACCATACAACTATTGATTTAGAACAACCTATGCTTAGTCTAATACAGTGACATATAAGATACCAAAAACAATTTAGTCCAATCATCGTAAGCTAAATATGATGTGGCTGTCAGTAGTTCTGATTTCTGTATGTGTGTATGTGTGTGTGCAGGTAGAAAAACATGTTGACTCACCCTACTTGTAGAGAAATGCCAATGCCATCCTCCTCTCTTTCATGTTGACGAAACAGTCTATCACTCTATCACACAGTACACACTTTTAGTTTAATTACCCTAGGCTACCTGGCTAAAATACTTTCTTGCTTGCCAAATTTYCTTTCATGGGCAACGATACACCAGGCCAGCTAGTTAACATTAGCCTTCTACATCTAGCTACATATTGAACTTCCATCCTCTCAGGCCAGGAACACAATGTATGAATTTATGGTTGGATCAGAATCGCCATTATAATCATTGGCCAGTACAGAGAAGTCCAAATCCTTATCCCCATCCATGGCTAATTTAGGATAGGGACGATTTTAGCTAGCTAGCCACCGGAGGATGACACAACGAGATGCAACAATTCTATTTTTTTCAGCAAATTACGCTTTGCTTTTGAATTGATGCGATTGGTGTGAGGCCAAATCCAAACTGGTATCCATTGACATTATTTTGGTCGGTGTGCCATTCACAGTTGACCATTCACAGTTGAGCTCACTCAATTTAGCTCTAGCTGATTGGATATTATAAAAAAATATATATATCAAGGGAGRCCAAATACTCTCTGGCTTCCCTTGCATTCAATGATACAGCCGGCAACAATAGCATACTCTTTTTGACCAGACAGCATCAGATAGATGGGCTACACATACTGAGACAGAGGGAAATCGCATGGATGCTTAAGAGATACAGCCTCTTGTAAATTGAAGGAAAATCATGAATCACAAAGTGACACTTTTTATTTTTTTCTAGGTCAATATTTTTGGGGAAGGCTGGCTTCCCTTGGCCACTGTTGACCTTATACAGATACTGCACTGTTTTTCTCTGCTCAGACTAGATGGCGCCATTCTCTCAGGAAAGCAATGGACAAACAGCAGAGATTTAGCATCTCTCTCTCTCGCTCTCTCTCTCTCTCCTCCAGGCCTGTGGGGAGCACACATGCTGCGCTGCTTGCAATGGCCCTGGGCAGCACAGAGGCGCTGACATGGGAAGCTAGCACTTTGGCGAAGCTCTCTCCATCTTCCGGCTCGTCGTTCTCCTGTTTTTTTCCAGCCAACGCTAAGGGGGAGTTGGGATGGTTAGAACGCACTGGGGGGGGGGGGGGGTTTCACTCCCTCGTGTCTCACTGGCCTTGCTCCGGGACCAGACGTGAGTTCTCAGGACTTTGAGGAGTGCTAGAAACACAGGCACCTCGCCAGCCCGTTCCCTTTCATTAAGCGAGGGCCGTGGCGCACGTTGAAGCTCTTTTATGACTGTAGTCCACTAGAAACGGACATCCCCCGATGCTGAATATTCCACGTAATCCAATGCTTTTCAGTGGATGTGACATAGTGCAGGCCAGTTAAAACCAGAGCGTGAAGCAAAAGCTGTGGCTCAAAATGAATCAGATGTTTTGTTGTGCAAACCAACTCTGAAACAAAGCCTTGCACACAGCTCACTGAGAACAGTAGAGTGGTAGAGACGGAGGAATGAGCCACCAGAGTGAGTGATGGTCTGCCAGAATGAAACTTGGGACCCTGAACACTCAAACGTCAAACCTTAAGGATTTCCTGATTTTAAGCATATTTCCAAAGTCAATAATCAAATTATTAGGAAATTGAATAACAAGACGCTCATTGTTCCCCCACTATTATGCCAGAACCCAAACATTACCATTATTCACTATCATCACCTTTAATATGGTGTTCTGCACCATAAAACCTAAGAGAGTAATAACCAAGGGGCACTGTGAGAGGAGAGAAAAAAGGGAGGGAAAGAAGTGAGAGGAGAGTCATGAATTCACTGTCAAAGAATCCATTCCTTGCACAAAAAGTGCAGTTTCCCCAAAAAATCCATTGCATGGCAACCAGTGCTTGATTTGGGCTGTCAGAGACTGTAGTGAGAAACAGTGGCAGGCCGGTGGACTTTCATGTGATATGGTATTCCTCCCCATCTGTCCTCCAAATTACTCTCTCCTGGGAAGGCAACCATCAGAATGAGGAGATCTCCAGTATTTTAAGTAATGTCAGAAGAGTGTTCTACTCACTATTACTTTACCTCTCAGTGTTAATAAATCGGTCTTTCAAGTTTTCAAGTTTTCCACAGTATATTTAGATTTGTTCAAAAATATTTGTAGAAATCCTGACCAGAACTTGAGTAGAACTGGATCCAGTTCACAGGCTGAAAAGCTGCGTTTAGACAGGTAGCCCAATTCGGATATTTTTTGGTCTTGACCAATCAGATCAGCTCTGAATGTGATTGGTCAAAAGACCAATTAGTGGAAAAAAGATCAGAATCGGGCTGCCTGTCTAAACACAGCCAAATGCACTCAATTAAATGTATGGAGACTAGTTGGCCTGTATGGAGACTAGTTTTCTTCAATGTCACAATTTTCACAGCGACATGGAGAACGACTTGATGATCTGCTATCTGGAGAAAATATGTATAAATCAGCTTCGATTGGTGCAGATTTCAGGCAGCTGCCATATTCACTTCTGTTGATTATTTTCAATTTTTGCTGCCCCTGTATCCCCATTGAAAATGCACTACCCATACATGGCAGCTGTTTAAAGTCTTTACAATAAATTGTATTTTATATTCTACGATGGGAACAAGCTCTAGTTCTGCAGGTAGGTGAAAAATGAAGAGAAGGGAAACTTAGATATAATACAGAACATCAACAATGAACCACAAAGAAAAGGACTCATTTAGTAAAGGTTAGTGTAAGACCAGCAGGTCCGACACATTAATGCACCAATATATTATCAGATTATAAGAGAAACTGCCTCATTGTTAGTAGCATGAGAAAGAGAGTAAAAGAGGGAGAGAGAGGGGGAGAGAATATGATAATAGCAGTAGGGAAGGGCTACGGTTTCCCCGTTTCCCAGTGTGTACCTGGAGAGGAGTGGAGAGAAGACAGGGGCCGATTTCCCCAAGGAAACCTCTTCAAAAAATGTTTTTTTTTTAAACTTATTCATGAGCCTCTGAACTGAGGGACCACCAAGAGAGTGCGCTGAGAGTGCCGCATGCCACTCCAGACTGCCAAAAGGAGCTCAAACTAATAAGCCCTCCTGGTTCATGATAATTGCTCTTATCGAACACAGAACCCTCCCGTCATTAACCCAGGTGTTAAGTTTGGGATTAAAGAAAACCCTCTGCGGCGAATTAGCTCTCATTTTCTCCATGTCGCTTGTCATTTGTCTCATGCAAGCCGGTCCATTGCACTTTGCCCCCACAGTGCTGTACTCAACAGTCCTATTCTCAGAGGCAGGCAGCACTGAGGTAAAAATATTGTACAGGCCTCTGGGTTGGTAAACAGCATGGCAGAGATTATTCACTGGTGTGTTCCCTGCCAATAAAGCATTCTTGGATTTAATTGAATTAATTTAATAGGCATAATTATGAGAGAAAGAAATAAGTGTGTGTATCAAACTTGATGACTTTATTATTTCTAAACAACATTAAACCGTTAATAGCTTTTAAAATCACTATAAAATGTGTAACAATTTGTGTATGTTTTCATTCAGGTATTCCACTAATGTTCCAATTCACATAAATGTGTAATGAAAACATCATGGAGGACCACATTTATGAGTAGATTAAATAATTATTATCATTGACAAATCCTTGACAAAATACAAAATGATGTGAGATGATATTTGCGTAGAGGAAATAAATAACCATACCTTGCCCAGGGCAAAGAGAAAAACGAATAAGCTCTCTGCATAAATAAAACATGGAGATCTGACCAAAATCCTCATAACAAACCAACATTACCATAACCATCAAGACCTAACAGACCATACTGACCTCAGACAAGCTCTTAAATGGCAGGAGGAGTAATTTACACATTCCTATGGGGAGTTGAGGCTAGATTAAAAAAAACATCCTAAGAAATGTTCACAGAGTCTAAACGTCTCAGTGAACTGAAGTGATTGTTCAGCAGACAGCTCAAACGTACTCAGAGCAACCCTCCTCCACCAATCAAGATACAAGATGAGGGAGGCTCCATGACGATCGTGTTGAGGAGGATATAGGGATCTATAGAGGCTGGACTCTCCCCGGTCTCTCTTTATCGTCAGATTGAAACAGATGCTTCTGGAATCTACACACAGCTCACTGGCCCTGAATGAAGGACCTATAAGCCTCCTCAGCCAGGGTATAATGCAAGCTGTCAATCACTCGCTGGCTGTCAATCACACCTGCAGCAGTGTTGCTTAATCTTACCTTATTTACCTTGTTATGCAGGAGGAGGGCTTATCTTTGACTATATTTGTATTTATATGTTAAGGCTGTAACTATGAATATAAAGCATGTTATAAGGATGATATATATTTTGCTGGTGGCGTATAACATTGTGTTGATGGTTTCTGTTGAAATGGCATTGTTGATTGTGGATTTGAGTGTGAGCAGGGTAGCTGCGACACAAAGGGCACTTCAGCGAAGTCAGCCCGGAATCAAACAACCCAAGACAGAAATAAGGAAAACACAGCGTTACCTCCATTTCCTCCTTATGTGTGATTGACAGGGAGACAGACAGGTAGACTACAGGGCATTGATAGGGTGCTGAGGGGGGAAGAGTGTGTGAGCACTGGCCTCATCACTATTCAATACTCTGGCGTCTGTAAGAAGTGTCATTTGTTCCTCACAGATCTTGTTTCTGGCCCTCATATGCATTTGGTGCCCACGTGGGACGCTATTAGCATTAGAAAGGGGAATACAATCGCTTTAATTTTTAACAAGACATTTTGAACGAGCCACAAAGAACTCCATGCAACTGACAGTAGAGAAATTATGCAGAGAATTAAAAGAAAGCCAGGTTTATGTGGTGCTGACATCAATCAAGTGGGAACGCGGGGAGAGGGAGAGAGATAGAAAGAAAAAAAARAGAGAGAGGAGCGTATCCATGTTTTCAATAAAAATAACATGAAAGTAAATCCACCATTAATCTTGCATATTGATCAGGGGTCTGTGTTAAGGAATGAATCATGAGCAGTGCTCTATACATCAAACAGTCATAAATAAGTAAACAGGTTAAACAATGTGCAGTGTGCAGACTGGAGTCAATACCTCATTAGGCGACTGAATCCACATCCACACACAGCAGTCCTCCACACACAGCCCGACATGTAGTGGATATGGACAAAGGAGTAAGCACAGAAGTCTATCATCCTTACCGTTCCGGAGATTATATATACATATGAGATCGGAGAAGACTCTGGTTGTTCGATAGGGGTTTTCTCTCTGTGTGTTGTTAGATTTACGTCACAATTCACCGAGGCGAAATTGATCAAGATCTTACGTTAATGCTGCTCGTGATCAGCAGCTCAGGAAAAAGGGGACCGTGGAGCAGAGAGTGGAGTATGCATGAATGCCTGTCAATTACAGTAGTGGATATTGTTGTGGCACCTAGAATATAATACACACCACATGATTTGGGAACACACAACATGACTGCTAACCTTAGTATCTGTTCGTGTGAACGTAGGGAGAAAGATACATGGCGGATGAATAGGACTGTGCAGCAGACTGTAGACCGACAGACAGGCAGAGTCTCTTAGTATGCTGTGATTATAGAGAGCTGCTCCCATTTGATTGTGTGTCTGTGACAGTGCGGCACTCCACACAGAGCAGAGCGCAGAAACAGAACAGCCAGGGCACGAGAGCCACCCATAGCCTATGGCATGTCTCAGAGGAAAACAGTAATTTAACGCTCTTAACATCAGGGGGCAGAAAATTAATTTGTATCCATCTCTCCCTGCCTCGCTCCCCCCCTCTCTTGTTCTCTCCTCTCCTCCATCTCCTGCTCTCCTCCTGAGCCCCTCCCTTGCTGGCCTGACCCCTGTGTAGTGGCACTCGTAGCGGGCACGCCTGGCATACTGAGGTGCCTCGTAAGTAGGGCCTGTGAATGGCGGTGTCCCTGTGGGGCCTGCCTGCCTGACTCCCTGCCTGTCAGTGGCACGCTCCACATCTCCTGCCCTGCTCTTCAAAAGGCCCGGCGGTCTCAGCGGAGATGCCCGCGGGCGGCATGCTGGGTACCTGACGTGTGAATCAAATCAGAGGAGGGAGCAGAATGTTAAGTGATGAAATTAATCAGGACTAATTCTCTATTTGGCCGTCCATTAGGGTATGGGCAGGGTCCTCAGCGACAGGTGAGAGAATGAACCCTGCAGAGCTGCTGGGAAATAAATGTGGGATTCAGTGCCATGGTGATGTTGAAAGGAGACATCTGTCCATCGCAGCCAGCTAAAAGAGGAGAGAATCTGTTTCAGTAGCATGCACACAGTATACTCCTGTGTGTGTGTGTGTATCTGTGTGTGTATATCTGTGTGTGGGTCCACGCCTGTGCGTATACRTGTGTGTGCACGCCCATGTGCATGTGTGTATTGAACAAGAAGAGACAGCCACTGTCGCTGAGACAGAGGGAGAGCCGTTGGTTCTCCAGTAATGTGGCGTAGAATCACTGGCTTGTTACCCCTGACAGCTACCATAATCTTTGGAGATTACCTTCCACAGTGATAATTAGCAGGGCATGCATCGCGCACAATTATACCACCATAGCACCGCATCCCACCTCAGTAGGCAGGCTCTGCCAATCCCAAACCCCCCCCCTCCCAACTCCCCCCTTTGCCCAGGCAGGAATCATGGGCAACTCAATCGAGTTGGCATTCTTCTGGGACTTTATTAACGCTTAGCATTTGAAAGAGGGTGCTTGATTGGCATGTCTGGTTGACTGACTACTAAAATGAGGGCTTAATGACGTGAATATTTTTGTAGTTTCTCGTTCTAATTTCTTTGGAGATCTAGCACTGTTTTTACTTCCTCTACGTGGGTAGAAACCGAACGTTTGATATGTTTCTTATTGAATAACAGCCCTGCAGACGTTTAGAAGTGCTGTCACTCTGGACCTTGGGAAAGATTCTCAGATGAACCTCCTCAGGGGCTTTTGATTTGACCTGAATGTCATAAACAGGATATCAATTACGGTCCCGTGTGGCTCAGTTGGTAGAGCATGGCGCTTGCAACGGCGCTTGCAACGCCAGGGTTGTGGGTTCATTCCCCACGGGGGGACCAGGATGAATATGTATGAACTTTCCACTTTGTAAGTCGCTCTGGATAAGAGCGTCTGCTAAATGACTTANGGAATCCTGGGAAACTCAATCAAGTTGCCATTCTTCTGGGACTTTATTAACATTTAGCATCTGAAAGAGGAAGCTTGATTGGCATCTCTGCTTGACTGACCGCTAAAATGAAGGCTTAATGACGTGAATATTTTTGCAGTTCCCCGCTTTAATTTCTTTGGGGATCTCGCAAGGCCTCACTGTTTTACTTCCTTTAAAACTATGTGAGCAGAAACAGAGCGTTTAATATGTTTCTTATTGAATAACAGCCCTGCAGATGTTTAGAAGTAATGTCACTCTAGACCTTGGGAAAGATTCTCAGATGAACCACCTTTGAGGGCTTGTGTTTTGACCTTAATATCCAAAACAGGATATCAATGATTGGTATTCGTATGATGTTGTCTAGTGACATAACAATCCTAAATAAAAACGGAAAGGAATCTTATATGGGCATCTTATTCGTTTTATTTTCACATTTTCTTTCTCTTTGGAAAAACATCACGTCATGTTTCCGTTTGGAACGATTATGTCAATAACGGTTAGATCAATGCAACTAACAGAGACAGCTACAATTTGACCACGTTTGACCACACAGAAATCCATAACACGAGCAATAACAATGTGCAAATAAAAGTCTGAAGAGAATACATAACCTTGAATAGACAGTATGTGAGATACATCCTATTCTAGTAATCTTAGCCCACATATTTCTGGCTGCCATGTGTGACCGCAGCATGGTATAGAATGAKGACGGTTGTAGACTACACTGTTAGCATGGAAGTTAAGCAACTCCTCTTTCTAAAAGAAGAGAAAGACGACAAACCTCAAAAGGCACAATATAAAAAGACATGGAGCAGCGGGGTACAGTTATCCTTCTACATTCTACTGGTTTCACTTCTCTGTTTTGACAATGGCCACACACTTCCTGACCAGGCCTCTCGCATCACTTACCCCCTGTAATACTCGACACTCCTTATGACAACTCTGGACCTTTGGCAGTATTTATAATCTACAATCTCTTATCTCAGAGACATAATGGTTTAAAACAATGTGTGAACATGACAAATCAGATAGCAATGTATAACTCATTCTGAACTTAAACTTAACAAAATGTTCTATATGTGTTAGTCCACCCAGTCAGTTAGCATTAGTTGAACTCTACTGCTAGCATATACAGTACCAGTCAAAAGTTTGGACACACCTGCTCATTCAAGGGTTTTTCTTTATTTGTAATATTTTCTATTTTGTAGAATAATAGTGAAGACATCAAAACTATGAAATAACACATGAATCGTGCAGTAACCAAAAAAGTGTTTGGTTACTAAAATGTATTACATTCTTCAAAGTAGCCACCCTTTGCATTGATGACAGCTTGGCACACTCTTGGCACTCTCTCAACCAGCTTCACACGGAATGCTTTAGCCAATGGTCTTGAAGGAGTTCCCACATATGCTGAGTACTTGTTTGCTGCTTTTTCTTCACTCTGCGGTCCACTCATCCCACACCATCTCAATTGGGTTGAGGTCAGGTGATTGTAGAGGCGAGGTCATCTGATGCAGCACTCCATCACTCTACTTCTTGGTCAAATAGCCCTTACACAGCCTAGAGGTGTGTTGGGTCATTGTCCTGTTGAAAAACAAATGATAGTCCCACTAAGTGCAAACCAGATGGGATGGCGTATCGCTGCAGAATGCTGTGGAAGCCATGCTGGTTAAGTGTGCCTTGAATTCTAAATAAATCCCTGACAGTGTCACCAGCAAAGCACCTCCACACCATCACACCTCCTCCTCCATGCTTTACAGTCGGAACCACACATGGAGATCATCCGTTCACCTACTGTGCATCTCACAAAGACACAGCTGTTGGAACAAAACATCTCAAATTTGGAATCATCAGACCAAAGGACAGATTTCCACCGGTCTAATGTCCATTACTCGTGTTTCTTGGCCAGAGCAAGTCTCTTCTTATTATTGGTGTCCTTTAGTAATGGTTTCTTTAAAGCAATTCGACCATGAAGGCCTGATTCATGCAGTCTCCTCTGAACAGTTGATGTTGAGATGCGTCTGTTACTTGAACTCTGTGAATCATTCATTTGTGCTGCAATTTCTGAGGCTGGTAACTCTAATGAACTTATCCTCTGCAGCAGAGGTAACTCTGGGTCTTCCTTTCCTGTGGCGGTCCTCATGAGGGCCAGTTTCATCATAGCGCTTGATGGTTTTTGCGACTGCAATTGAAGAAATTTGAAAAGGTCTGGATTGATTGACTGAAATTTGAACATTTTTCCAGATTGACTGACTTTCATGTCTTAAAGTAATGATGGACTGTGATTTCTGAGCTGTTTTTGCCATAATATGGACTTAGTCTTTTACCAAATAGGCCTATCTTCTGTATACCACACCTACCTTGTCACAACACAACAGATTGGCTCAAATGCATTAAGAAGGAAAGAAATTCTACAAATGTACTTTTAAGAAGACACACCTGTTAACTGAAATGCATTCCAGGTGACTACCTCATGAAGCTGGTTGAAAGAATGCCAAAAGTGTGCAAAGCTTTCATCAAGGCAAATGTTGGTTACTTTGAAGAACCTCAAATATGTTTTGGTTTGTTTAACACTTTTTTGGTTACTACATGATTCCATATGTGTTGTTTAATAGTTTTGAAGTTTTCACTATTATTCTACAATGTTGAAATTATAAAAAATAAAGAAAAACCCTGGAACGAGTAGGTGTGTCCAAACTTTTGACTTTTATTGTGTATTTATACATCAAGTCCACTAGTGGTGATCAATATTCCCTGTGTGTACATGGGGTGACTGTCCTCATGTTGTAGCTGTGGCTGGGGGGTGGGGGCTGTGCTCCAGTGACAGCAGTACAGTGGGGTAAGGGGGAGGCAGAGGGGAGACGGGGGGGAGGGTGAAGGGCTGTGCCACCGCTGCCCTCAKACACAGGCCACCAGCTGGGACACAAGCCATTTACATAATTCACCAGCTAAACCCATATGGTCAGGGGACAGGCGTCATTGTTTACCATCACCACTGCGTTAGAGCCCAGAGCCCTCCCTCCTTATACATAGTCACAGTCAAACTAACATACTAACATGTATTTCATACTCATACACACACAAGCTCACGCATGCACTAACACTTAAACCCAGTCTCCCTAGTGATCTATGATTAAAAAAAATACAAACCATGTGCTTAGATGATTTGGTATTCTGGTGTGCCTCTTGTACCAGCAGGCCTAATGCTCTTTTTGTCTTGCTTTATTACTGGGGGCTGTGCACCCCTCAACACTGCCTATAGCATACAAGTGCAAAACAGGATTAGTGTGCATCCATTCTATGTCCTCCATCTCCTTGGCTTACTGACACACTCCTCACGGCACCTACACACCCACAATGCCGAGCAGCTGCCAGGGACCTCTGGGTACAGGTGGGAACGAGAGGGGCGGAGAGGGGAGGGGACGAGAGGGGGTCGGGGGCAGGGGAGGGCGGCAGCCCCCCAGACAGCCTGGCCAATGGACCCCAGAACCTGTTCATTACGGGGTTGGAGAGATCACGAGCCACTGGAGACAAAGCAGGATTAGCCCATTGATGGTGGAGGTCCTACCGACTGGTGCTGAATGCAAATGCATGCTGAGACCCTCCGCAGCACAACAGGGACAGAGGAGGGGTGTATCTGTTAGACTTGGAAATATCCCCTCCACTCAATCACAATGTTGTAGTGAATCAGTCTGCTCACAGCCCTGGAAAGCAGATGGCTGCATGACACCCACTGTGCTGTAAACTTTGGCCAGGAGATACAGCGGTCAGAACGAGGGAGCGAGAGAAAGAGTAAGAGAGAGAGAGAGAGGAAGGGAGGGAGCGAGGGAGGAAGGGGTGACGAGATGGAGAAATAGGTGAGGGGGGATGGTTGAGGGACAAGGGATGGATGGAGAAAGAGAGCGACAGAAAGAAAGAGAGTGCTTTTTCCTCACTACTATAAACTTACCATCATTCACCTACCAGCTCAGGCACGTGCACAGATAGTGGTATACCTGTGCCCGAGCACTTGCCCCATTGCCCTCTCGCTCGCCAAGTGCCCTTTTGTGTGGTGGTATATCTTTTTTTTKGTACTTTTTATTTTATTTTTTACCGTACCCCTGTCCTATCTGTTGGTCTGCACAACACAGAGCCCGTTGTGCCTTTTGAGATGGCGTTGCAGTAGATAGCTGACGTCTTACGGGCTCCTGACCAATTCTGCTATTTTGTGTTTTTTTTACGCTGATCATAACTTTTCTGTACATAATGTTTCCACCATCCTTTCCTATGACCGAAAACAGCTTCTGGACAGCGATCACTAACCTACATTTGGATTAAGATTTCTATTTCAACTCTGACTGGCAGCTCTGGATGTTATGCTTAGCCCTGATCCCAGGGACTCGAAAGAGGAAGCGGAAGCAGTGGCGAACCTTAATTCAGGGCAGAGCCCACCTATTTTGAGCTACAAAAATGTAAATACATATTTTTTTGTTGTTGTTGTTGTTGTGCTTTCCTGTTTTGCATGTTATTTTGGCATTAATACATGTCACATATCAGTTTGCAAATTATGTAAAAAAGTGTTCTGTCACTCATGGGGACACTACGTCACCGCCAATTCTAAGGGTAGAGCTAAAAAATTCAAGACCCTTGGCTGCTGCCATAGTGTTACATCAGAAGTTCCCATCCAAGAAGGCTCAAGGTCATTGGCCACAGATAAAATGATGTCAAATCACATTACATCTACAGTAGCTTTGATTGGACAACAACATACTTTCAAAGTCTTAAATTAGAGAAATTATAGATAAAACGTATCGGTGCTCTTCGGCCATTGGACATAAACATTACACAACAAGTTGGAAATCGCAAATTCAACAATGAGTGATTTGGAAGGAATCAGTGGCTAACTTCAAGCTTYGCAAAGTAGTCACTAGCCTGCTATTCAGTGGAGTGGCTGTGTGGTCCCAAGTCTGGGATTAAGGGTCTCTTTTCCAAGCTTAAAATGATAAACATTTAACGTTGGCCATGCTGTCAATGAAGCATGATTTGTGCCGCGCTCAAAACAACTCTTAACTCGGAACTGCGAAATCTGACTTCAGTGAGTTCAAGACAACTGGGAACTCGGGGAAAAAACAAGCTCCGACTGGGAAAATACGTTTTGAATGATCATCCAACTCAGAATTGTAAATCCGGGAACTCGGGCCTATTTCTAGAGCTACGACCTGAAGATCACTGACGTCATCATGATTCAACCTTGTTTTTTTCCCAAGTTCCCAGTTGTCTTGAAAGCACCATAAATTCAGAGAATGCCAGACTTTGATGACAATGTTGGATGATAAAATTTGCCCACAAAGGACCACCGCGCCACCTTCCTGTTCACCATTGACCTCTTTTTTTGTTGGTGGATGTATAATCACAAGAGAACAAAATGGATGAGCTCCGTTCGAGACTATTCTATCAACGGGACCTGAAGGACTGTAATATCCTATGTACACCTTGCTGGTTTTTCCATGCTTCGTCAAGATCTGATGGCTGAAGCTGAGAGGAGTAARGGGTGTGTCTCTTTGTTAACAACAGCTGGTGCGCTGTTGTAATCTCTAATGTTAAGGAAGTCTCAACTTTGTTCTTGCTGAGTTAGAATACATCATGATAMGCTGTAGACCACACTGTTTACCAAGAGAGTTTATCTATATTTTTCATAGCTGACTATTTACCGCCACAAACCGATGCTGGCACTAAGACCGCACACAATGAGCTGAATATGGCCATAAGCAAACAAGTAAATACACATCCAGAGGCAACAAAACTGCAGATCACCTTTACTCCACACACAGAAATGCATACAAGGCTCTTCATACAAGGGTCGCCGTCCCTGACCATAACTCTATCCTCCTGATTACTGTTCACAAGCAAATACTCAAACAGGAAGTACCAGTGACGCACTCAATACGGAAGGGGTCCGATGAAGTGGATGCTAAGCTACAGGACTGCTTTGCTAGACAGTATGTGAGATCAAATCGAATCCAATTGTATTTGTCACATGCGCTGAATACAACAGGTGCAGACGTTACCGTGAAATGCTTACTTACAAGCCCTTCACCAACAATGTAGTTTTAAGAAAATAGAGTTAAGAAAATATTTACTAAATAAACTAAAGTAAAAACAAAAAATTAAAGTAGCACAATAAAATAACAATAATGAGGCTATATACAGGGGGTACCGGTACCGAGTCAATGTGCGAGGTACAGGTTAGTGGAGGTAATTTGTAAATGTAGGTAGGGGTAATGTGACTATGCATAGATAATAAACAGTGAGTAGCAGCAGTGTAAAAACAAAGAGGGAGTGTCAATGCAAATAGTCCGGGTGGCCATTTGATTCATTGTTCAGCAGTCTTATGGCTTGGGGTTAGAAGCTGTTAAGGAGCCTTTTGGACCTAGACTTGGCGCTCCAGTACCGCTTACCGTGCGATAGCAGAGAGAACAGTCTATGACTTGGGTGATTGGAGTCTTTGACAATTTTTTGGGCCTTCCTAGTTTATAGGTCCTGGATGGTAGAAAGCTTKGCCCCAGTGATGCACTGGGCCATACGCACTACCCTGTGTAGCGCCTTACGGTCAGATGCCGTGCAGTTGCCATACCAGGTGGTGATGCAACCGGTCAGGATGCTCTCGATGGTACAGCTGTAGAACYTTTTGAGGATCTGGGTACCCATGCCACATCTTTTCAGTCTCCTGGGGGGGAAAAGGCGTTGTCGTGTCCTCTTCACAACTTTCTTGGTGTGTTTGGACCATGGTGATGTGGACACCAAGGAATTTGAAACKCTCAACCTGCTCCACTATAGCCCTGTTGATGTGAATGGGGGCGTGTTCGGCCCTCCTTTTCCTGTAGTCCATGATCATCTCCTTTGTCTTGCTCACGTTAAGGGAGAGGTTGTTGYCCTGGCACCATACTGCCAGGTCTCTGACCTCCTCTCTATAGGCTGCCTCGGTGATCAGGCCTACCACCGTAGTGTCATCAGCAAACTTAATGATGGTGTTGGAGTCGTGCTTGGCCACGAATTCGTGGTTGAACAGGGAGTACAGTAGGGGACTAAGCACGCACCTCTGAGGGGTCCCCGTGTTGAGGATCAGCGTGGCAGATGTGTTGTTGCCTACCCTTACCACCTGGGGACGGCCAGTCAGGAAGTCCAGGAACCAGTTGCAGAGGGAGGTGTTTAGTCAAAGGGTCCTTAGCTTAGTGATGAGCTTTGTGGGCACTATGGTGTTGAACGCTGAGCTGKAGTCAATGAACAGATGTGAGTGCTATGGGGCAATAGCCTGGTTACCTTGGCGTTCTTGGGCACAGGGACTATGGTGGTCTGCTTGAAACATGTAGGTATTACAGACTGGGTCAGTTAGAGGTTGAAGATGTCAGTAAAGGCAACCGCCAGCTGGTCATGCTCTGTACACATCCGCGGCCTTGTGAATGTTAACCTGTTTAATGGTCCTACTCACATTGGCAACGGAGAGCGAGATCACACAGTCATCTGGAACTGCAGGGATCTTGGAAGATCGGTGTCAGAGGAAGGCCCTAAAAATGGTCAAATACTCTAGCCACCCAAGTCACAGTCAGTTTTTAGCTTTTATCCCCAAGCCATRAGACTACTAAATAGTTAACCAAATATCTACCAGACTATCTGCATTGATCTTCTTTGCACTAACTCTTTTGACTCATCACATACGCTTCTGCTACTGTTTATTATCTATCCTGTTGCCTAGTCACTTTATCTCTACCCATTTGTACATATCTACCTCAATTAACTCCCACCCCTGCACGTAGACTCAGTACTGGTACCCTGTGTATATAGCCAAGTTATCATTATTCATTGTGTATTTATTCCTTGTGTTATATATTATTTATACTATTTACTACATTTTTCTCTCTGCATTGTTGGGGGGGTAAGTAAGCATGTTACTGTTATTTTACAGGGATTATCCAGTCGCAGTACATTTTAATGACCTAAAACATGACATTTCTACCTTCAGATTTTGTGGCATAGAGAAAGTTAAGATATCAGTGATATTAATAATACTCTGAGTAAAAGAGAATGTTTTTGGATTTTCACCCTCCAGACATTATTTCCTAAATGTCTTAATGATGAAATGCCTATGTATGTTATGTTGTGAATTTGAACATGAATTATGCCCCTATTTAAGATTACTCTGATGTTTTTCATACGACGTACCCAAGGATTAATGAAAACTTGCTCGGTAGGTCTATGTCCTCATTGTGGTTTTACAGACGTGTTTAATACGTCTTATTTACACACTTTATTGGAATATTTATGAAATGCATRTTGTTATATTAGGTAGCACTTATTTGTTTTTCCTTCGMGTCCAACCMCTTTTCGATGAGTGGAACGGATGCGGGTGAGGCTAGGTCTACATAAGGGTTCTAATTTAAATAAACTCACAAAAGCACTGACAAAGGCCGTGAGACCGACACGTAAGCCTATTAAAGATCAGTGATACTATCAAGAGCAGTGTGCGGTTTCCCTTTTCCTTCATCTTGTTCAACTGTTGCCATGCACCTGCAAAAAAAAGATTGCTCAGATGTGCGAGTGCCTTTTGAATTTTGAATTACTGTTATTTTACACCTGTTGTTTAAGACGCTTGATTGGATTTTTTCCCATACAGATAGATACTGAACTCGTCTTTATATGTGTGCTATTATAGCGTCTTTGACAGCATGGGCAGTGCCATTGAGGCTACAACCCATAGGAATCCTTACCCAGTTGACTACTCTGACTACTTTAAAATGGTGGAAGCATGGTGAAGGCCCTCAATGGCGCTGCCCATAAAAGAATGACCTTTTGGCCACTAGAGGCCTTTATCGTTCTCTGTGCTTTTCCCCCTCTGCCTTGTACAGAGATTGCAGTCTCCGTTATTCAAACATGCATGGCTTGAAAAGCAGTCACCAGTTGAGTGTGTGTAGGAACGAGTGACAAATCTGTCAGTGAACAGCATGCAGACAAAACAGGCCTTTCGGCAATATTTCAAATACAATCGCGGGAAAACACAGGTTGGAAAGCAAATGGCTCCTGCTGAAAAGAGAAGACTAATCAGTCTGCTGTAGGCTTTCAAATATTTGATAAACTTCCAAATAGGCCTATTGAGCAACATTGGGTTACAAAGTTAACAAGAGAGAAGCAAGGGCACATTGGCCATAGCCGGCGAAGGCCGGGTGAGTCAGTGAAACTGGAAAGCTTTTTTAGGACTATAATTTCCTCTTCATAATAGTACAATATGTGTGCAACTAGGCAATTGATGGATTCAAGACTAAATCATTTTTATTGATCTCAGATTCGCAGTTTGTCAGTGTCAAAATAGCCTGTCATTTCGATCATTTGTGCGGTATTACATWTTTTTTTGCCGAAGTCTCCAGTCAGGTAACATGACGTATAATGTTATGAAATGCGTTTATAAACACCACCATATTCCTGGACCCTAGGCTACTAAAAATGGTCCCCATGTTTGCAACTTCTGTGAGCGCCTCTACTCTGCTGCTCTATGCTAGTGGTGCGCGGTTTCCATAAATGTATAATTCTTGTACAATTTATATTTATAGGCTACATTGAGGTTTTTCTTTCATTATTTTAGGCTATCTGGCATTAGTGCATAAGCCTAAACTTTAAGGCTTAACTGTACGCGCGCCAAATACACTGCACAGCCACTCGCCAAATAATGCTTTTGGGAACAGGCAGAAAAAATTTACATCAATCCACGGAGCCAAAAAGGACATTGTCAAAGTTTAATTAATTGTGAGGCTCTATACAAATTCCACAGTCACAAGAAGGGACTTCAAATAGGCCTATGGCATGTCAAGGGAACTGTAGCCTACTGTTTAGATAGGTTGAATGGAAACTGAAATCTGGACACTGACTGTAGGTCTATAACCTCTCACATTGCCTTAATAATAACTCCTGTAGACTTAAGCATTTCTTGCAGTTAAACAGCTCTGATGGGCATTCCTGCAGTCAGCATGCCAATTGTATGCACCGTCAAAACTTGAGACATCTGTGGCTTTGTGTTGTGTGGCAAAACTGCACATTCTAGAGTGGCCTTTTATTGTCCTCAGCACAAGGTGCACCTGTGTAATGATCATGCTGTTTAGTCAGCTTTTTGATATGCCACACCYATTCAAAATTTGAGAGAAACAAGATTTGTGTGTGTATGGGATCTGGGATTTCTGGGATCTTTTATTTCAGCTCATGAAACAATGGGACTTTACATGTTGCGTTTATATTTTTGTTCAGTGTAGATTGAAGCATTCATTCTATCGGTCTATTACAGTCTTTTGTTGAGCAAGGGTTTATTTAGTCTTCTAGGTCAACATATAAAAGAGAAGCTGCATGTACTGTATCTAGTTTATAGACAAGTTGACTAACAAAGCGCATATTCTACTGTATATTTGCGGGTTAGGGATGGGTGCGGGGCCTCAGATTTTCAATTTATCACATCGGCAGTTGCTGATGGGTTATTAACAATTGCGGGCAGGTGCGGGTGAACAAACAGCTGACCCGCGCACCACTACTCTATGCCACTACACAGATGCGATGGTATGCATGCAATGCATTATTATGAAGGTTAAAAAAAAAAGAAATGCGTTCCTATACCTCAGAACTAGTTCCCTGGGTCACACCCAATCGCGCTTACTCGATTCACAAATGAAGCACTGAACACAGATAGTCCAGACTCTAGCTAACCACCACATAGCCTATTAAAATATCCACACAAGCCACCAGCCAGCCAGCCATATACAGTATCATGAGTTAGAGAATTATGAATATTAGGCTATATTATGAAGTTATTATTTAAGAGCATTGAAGATAAATCCAATCAGTAAAATAATTATTGAGCTAGCTAACAAGCAGATTTACATCAATCATCAACATCAATGATCAGCCTACCCTCTTTCCCCGATGTCGATCCTGTCTTTAGGAGGCCCTGTAACTAGCTTGCTTACAATTTGTGATGAGTGAGTGTGTCGCTGCAGAAATAAATAGGCCTACAGTATGCTAACATCTTGAAAAAATTGCTACAGAGGCAGTTACTATGTTATGAATTTCGATATATGAATTATTTTCTTCAAAAGGGGGATGCCCTTGTTTAATTTTGAGCATCTGCCACCCAAAAGGTCTGTGCATGGCCCTGTACCCTCTTATCTCACCTCACTCACTCTCATTCATCCATCTGTCCTCTTCATTCATCTTTTTCTCCTCTTCTCTTTCTGTCATTCATCCATCAGGTCCTCTCTGTGGGCTGCAGCAGGACTCCTGGCTGCCAGTCAGCTTTCCCCTCACTGTGACATTTGACCTCTGCTGATATGATCCCTGAGGGCCAAAAGAGGGCAGCATAGATCTGTTGATAATGACAGTGACATTGAAGGAGCTTCCCCTCAGGTCCCTAGCATGCAGAAGAGAACGCTTTAAAGCTGGAATCCTTAATGGTGAAACTGACATGTCTGTTTGGGATATTACAACAACAAAGAAGTTACTGCAAACAATGAACCCTGTTATTTCCCTCGGACATCATTGCACGCGCGATAGAACAGCGGAATATGTATTGCTTTTTTATTTTTATTTTTTTTACACACTGCTTGACACATCTTACCTCCGTTTTGTCCACAAAACAAAAACAATAACAAAGTGCCACTGTTTCCCCCTAATGCTGATTCCATCGTTAAGAACTTGTAACCAAGACGTATAAAAGCAACAATACTTGGAAATCATGATCATAGAGTCAATTTGGACTACAGCATGTTCAAATCAGCCATATTAGATCATTACAAATGACAATAATATGGGATGTTGACCTGGATGTTCAACGTTTTATTTTGCCACACCACACCCTATTTTAACTTGGAACACTAATCCACACGTTAATYATGGACTGTTTCTATGACTTTAGTAGGATGTTATTGTGCGGTTAAAGAAGAGTACAACTCCTAAACGAAATGATTTTGACATGTTATTGCGTTGCATTCTATGCAATGTACACGGTGTTCCAAATGGCTAAACAATATTTACGCTTAGATAGTCTGTTTGTCCCCTAGAGAATAGGCTAGGGCTTGATACTAATGTTATTCCACATAAACATATATTTGTATTTGTGGATAAGGTAGGGTTTAATCTCAACAAAAAGGCATTTTGCTGTGTGGAAGCAGTGTGTGATGTACTGATGAAATCCTGTGAACTGACAGCAATGAGCCGCTTCCACAATGCAATCTAATGACAACGTGAGATTCCTGTCACTTTTTCAAATGGATTCTGCATCTGCCAGACAACACAGATAATATGTTATCACCGTGTTTATTGTTTAAGTTGTATCTATTCAAAGTATTTTACAAAGCTGTATGTGCCTTTCTGCTCATTTTGGTCAGGACCAAAATAGATTCAGAGATATTTATCCACAGGTTTATGTTATATTATGCTTTCCTTTAATTAACTATAAGTCTACTTCCTGGTTTGCTGTCTCTGAAGATGCTCTACTGTGTTGGGCTGTTGTTCCAGTGCTATGCTGTTGTGTGGCATTGTGCTGTCCCTATCTGGAGAGTGACTGTGTGTAGCCAGCGGGGCGACCCAGGCAGAGCCTCAGACACAGCAGAGGCTGGCTGGTGTGGCGTCGACACAGACTGACTGAAGCTCTCAGCTCGCGGTGTGGTGGGGCTGCCGAGATGAAAGGCCAGGATGTCGCGGTGGCGCTCATTACCACAGATATGATAGCGGAAACAAAAATATGCTTTGTTTGGTACTCGGTGTGTGTGCCAGTCAATCAGTCAGTCAGTCAGTCAGTCAGGTGTTTTAGCGTGTTGTCACTCTGCACCTCTCCTCTCAACCGCTCCTATCAATAGAAAAGATGTAGCTGTACACTACTTTATGGATGACTGAATGTTTGTGTATGTGGAGAGAAGTGTTGATAATATTTCTTATTACTGTCCTGAAACCAAAAAATATTTAAAATTTTTGTGTCAAACATTAATCATGTGACGTCAAAACCAGGACATGTATACTTGCCACAATTTATTAGCAACGTATAAAGGGTTGAGCTGGATTTGACCCTTTTTTTTTTTTACTCGTACCATTTGAGATAATGGTCACTGTTCTTACAGAGACATCTGGTGTGGGTCATACCTTCTGCCTCACAGGATGAGGAAGATGTTCCCTTCCCCTTGTGTGCAAGCAGTCATGCAATTTTCATGACCGTAAAGTATCAAATGTTTCCCCAATTTGTTTCCCCAATAAATGTACTTAATATGCATCAACAGCACTTTCTGGTCTGTGGTGACATTTTTGGAATTCCAGAGTCTTGGCTGCTAACTCTCCTTTCTGTGGAATGATGGAAATGGAAACAAACCAAAATGGAAACCAGCTATTGATGTGTTATAGGTAGGGCCAGGTGTTTTTTTCCCCCCCAGACCACGTGACCTAGCCAGGAAAAACTCGGGGCCCTAGTTATAGGCTATAAATAGGCCCCAGAGTTTTTCCCAGTCAGATTACATCTTAAAATGCTCTCTCAACTTAGTCTTAAAAGTGGGCCATTGTAAAATATTTCAGCTACACCAAATTAAAATAACACTTGCATACATAATATGTGTCATTTCACACTAAAAAGGAGGGCTCAAGTGGCACTCTTAAGTGGAGAATAGATGCTTCTATACCATGAATTTGACCTCAGATATTAGTGGTCTTTCTCTCTCTCTCTCTCTCTCTCTCTCTGTCTCTCTGTCTGTCTCTCCCTCTCTCTTTCTCCATTAGGATTCATACCCTGAAGGCATGTGCCTGCTGTCCCCTACAGCAAAGTGGCAAAATGCCTGTCTGCTGAGGGAAGCAGGGCTTAATGAGTGTGTGAGGTGCCATGGGCCATTATGGGGAGAGGAGAGAGAGGAGCCCTGCATTTTGTAGGACAGCCGTGGCTGATAAGAGGGAGAAGAGGGGTGCAGCTCGACAGAAGGCTTCCTCGTTTGGAGAAGGTACATTATTTAGGGGCCCCATCGGATGGTGTTGGTTTAGCAGATGTAAAACTTGCCTGACGCAATGAGCAGTAAGGCTAATTACACACCACCGTATGAGAGCCATGCTGGCCAAATACGTTTTGTTTTGAGTTATTTTACAGAATAGGCTGCCAGTTTATGCATTTTTAAATGTATTGCACACATCCATCTATCCATACCCACAGTACAAACATACAGTACATATGTTTGGTCTGACACATTTTTAAAACGAAAGTCGGTAATTCATCTTTCTTATTCACAACATCACTCGATATTGCTTGTTCTGATATTCTTCTTATTTTCTTACTTTTTTAATGATGTGTGTATTGTTTTTTTTGTGACTAAATATTACTGCACTGTTGGAGCTGGAAAGCACAAGCATTTAGCTGCACCTGTGATAACATCTGCAAATCTGTGAACACGACCAATACACTTTGATTTGCTGATAATCGATACTTGAGAGGAAGCAACCACGTGTGTGTTTGAACTTCGAACATCTCTCTCTTTCCCCCCCCCACTCATCCTCTACTCCTTATCAATTAGTGCACCACAGAGGTCGCCTGCTCTATGTTCGCTACATACTACAGTCTGAGACTGCCATCATTGAAGTGGTTTGTGGTGATGTCAAAATGAGGGGTGTTGTACAAAACAAAGTCATCAGCGATTGGATCATTTTTAACCAATCAGTATATAAAAGCCAATGACAAATGTTAAAAATGCTGCTTTACTCTCGTGTGTACTATGGCCCAACCCATCAGTTTCTGGGACCAATCACAACGGTTAGAATGTGTTTGCATTCTAGAAATCGTCGGGGAGGTACTCAGATCCAGATTCATTGCGGAGAACAAACTAACGTCCGCGGGCGTGGCGTAGCGTTTGGCTGGAGCAAGGAGTTTGGGTAGCCAGGCAACCACAGGGGTACGCTGCCCCTCAGCCGAACCTGCCGTCCTTGTGTGGAGGTTGACCGGCGAGGGAGAGTGGGGCTCGCAGAGGAGAAGAAGAAAGGTGTCCGCTCTCTTAAAAATAGTCCGGGTTGCAGCTGCCGCGCATCCTCACTCAGTGGCCCCTCAATCAAGGCCCCAGACCTGGGTGGCCTGGAGAGAAAGAGAGGGGCCTGGGGAGCAGGGGGGCTGGAGCCTGGCCGAGCCCGGCCCTGTGACACCACCAGGCCGGCCCTCTGAAGGTTAATGTAGTCATAGGTTCACCCAGTCGTCTTCCATTACTAATGTTCAAGGGTATGGGTTACAAAATTGCTCCCAATTGGTCACAGGCATGAGCCTTGCTGCCCAAAGCGGGACGGACAGCCGAAATAATTAACAGCCACTGGCCCGCTGGTCCTCCCCACGTGTTTGCACTCATTAAGGGACAAGGTCAAGGCTACAGCACTACTTTGCTTTTTAACTGGGATAATAATGGTAAGCCATGTTTCCCCTTCTACTAACATTGCCGGCTCCTAACCTAAACATTGATACTGGGAATGAACAATCTCTTGTCTATTGTCAGGGCACATAAACATGCAACCTCTCACATGCAAGTACACCCGAACAAACACATACACACACCCCCTGGATCATGTAGATACAGTGTGATTGGATCATTTGAGGAAGTTAGAGGGAGCAGGGGAAAGGTTGTGATGAATGTAAGTGTTCTCTCATTACAAGGCTCATTATAATGAAGAGAGCGAGAGAATGGAACTAGTTGAGATAAGGATGTGGTGCCCTAGGACCTGACATGGAAACCCAGATAACATCACATCGATTACAAGCAACTACTCTCATTTAGTGCAACCTGAACTCATTAAGGGTGGTCTACCCGCTACATTACACAAGCAGCCAGAGGTTCCCCCTACCCCTAACACTGAGTAGCATTGTATTCCATGGACCTAAGAAACACAGTCGCTTTCTGTCTCTGTGTCCCTATTACTCTCTCTGTTAGTATTACACTGATTACTACAACAAGAGTCTGCACAAGTCCAGTTAGGGAAATGGTGCATATACAGTATATCTCAAGACTCTGGGGTACTTATGAATTAGCGTCAACTAGTTGCCCGCTGCATGCACTAATAATTGTCGCGGCGGCGGCATCGCAGTCTCGGGAGACCATAGATCTCTTTTGTCTGGAGGTTAGGTCTTAGTTCAGCGTCTGCTGTGGCTGTGAAGTCCAATCTGTGAGTCAGACTCGGCCACAATTGCCACATTTGTAGGCTGGCCCGGATTCTGTGGATGTTGTGGATGTTGTGGATGTTCTCCTGATGTTCTTTCCTCTTCGCTTCTCGGTGTAGAGCCAGGGACGTTTCGTTTCTTTGCAATCCCTACTAATAGCGTACCTCAATCAACGTTCTGCGACCAATAATCCAAGAACTAAGGAGAGAGAAAGACCACGTTTTAGATTTAAGGCTTAAACAAATATGTGAAATAATAACCACCCCCCCCCACCGCCTCCCAAACACACTCTCACCAATAGTCGTCAAGCCACATTTTGAAATCTGGGAAAGCACATTTAAATTCCCAATGAAAAAGCTGAAAATTGGACCCATGGGCATTCTAAAAAAAACTCGTGACAATCTTGGGTGTTGCTTTCCACCTTCAAACATCTTCCGTTTTATTTGATGAGGGAGTTGGTGTGCAGAAGTGAAAATGTATTATGAGAAAAGCTKAATTACTTTGCACACCTTTGACAGGATATGCAGCACAACCAGTTAGATCTAAACTCAAATATAAACATGTACAACACCCAGCAGTGAACATTTCCCATTCAGAAACCCTGATTGCCAATCTCCATCCCCATATTATCAGGAAATGAGGATACACTGTACTTAGGGAGGCCTGGTATGAAAAGGCGATAGGATAATTATATCTCCCTGTGTCCCAGGCCCTGTGTTATGAGAATGACATACTTACAACAGTGCTACAATTTTTATTCAGTCCAATATTGGCATTTCCCTAGAGTTGAGTCACAGTGTCACAACAATACTCGCTGACTTTATTATCAACTAAGTATTTTGTTTCCAATCCTCTGCTCTAAATCCTCACACAAGGTTTGCTGTTGAACATGGCTGACACTACTCCCCAGACAGAGGCAGGCGCATCCAGTCCAACCGCCGGATCTCACAGCACCTCTTTGTTACCCATCCAATTAGACGGTCCGGCTGTGGACCTGGAGAGAGAGAGAGAGACAGGGGGGAGAGGATAGGGTGCAGGGTTTACTTTAATAACTCTATTGGCCTAATTGAAACGTCCCATTTTCCCCACAGCAGTTGTCACTGGGCTCTGAAGACTAACAACAACAGATGCAAGGCTTTACCAAATTTCACAGAGTCATCACATTCCGTTCACCTGTCAGCCCGTTACTTAGCAGCGTCCGCCCGTCATTAGCGCTTGTCACGCCCCGGGCAGGCCTCGTAGGGGAGGGGTGAAGGGGCTTTTTAAAACTTTGTTTTGGGATCGCCGTGCCACATGTGTCCCCCTGCTACTGACAAACTATGAGCAAGTGGTGACTGAGACACTGAAGGCTGGTCCAGGCATCTATTCACCCACCGGCCCTGCCCCCCCCCTCCTCCTCCCTTTCTCTGTCCTCATATCAGCCCCAGCTGTGCTACAGGGGCCTGGCCAGGACAAACAGAGCCACTCCCTGCAGGGTGCACTGCTGGTTCTGATCCGCTGTGTCAACACTAGAGTGTTCTCACCCTGACTGAGACACATTCCTCTGGCTACAGCTCCAGCCCTGGCTCTGGACACTCATAGTGTACCTTTGTACTGTGTATCAGGGCCAGGAGTTTTGCTGGAAAAGCAAGAATCATATACACATCACACTCTGTAGTGTACACAGTAACAAGCTGCAGCAGCGTCTAATACTGTCCTCTTTTCCGCCCTCCCCCACTCTCCCTCCCTCTGTCCCCCTCCCCTCTATGTAGGTAGGAAGAGGGAGAGGGGGAGGAAGAGGAGGATAACGAGCTGGTTTAGTAATTGTAGCCGAGAGCGCGCCGGGGCAGCGCCTCCAAACAGCAGGCTTTTGTCAGAGGGAGAGGCCTGAGTTACGGTGTGGTGACAGCACATTTTATAACATCCCACCAAACACTTCCTGTGAAAACAAGATCCTTAAGCGTTCAATTTACGGCCCGATTACACCCCTGGATCAATGCCTCCCTTTCTCCCGACTCTGGAGTGGCACAAGCTAGATCCTAAATTCTGTTATTTCTCTGTAAAACTTTGTAATCAACATTTAAAATGGAAAATGTCTACTTAATGTCATTTCTATTGAGAAAAATRAGAGGATATGAATCCAATCATTAGAGACTGGTTGTATTGTGCTCTCCAGTTTCGATGACAATTTCTTCCTACACACACACTGCACATTCATAGTCGTTGAACAGAATGGTAAATTCTTACATGTTTCCCACATGATATGTATAATTGTATGAGTCAGACTATTCCACTGACCCTTCTTCAATAAAGACCTTCAAGAGTGGCTCCAAAATAACAGGCCTATCAGATTTAACCTTTAACGAAAGCAACGATAGCACATCCCAAGCAGAGCAGCATCCCTGCTAATTAGGCCATTAATACCTTGAGGTAAACAGCCAGACAGACCGTATCCATATCAGCGTACCCTGCCACCTTTTAATGTAGTTCCCTAATGGTTGCCCAGGGAGATTTCTTTTACAGGAACAGGCCCTTCCCTGAGTAACTCTGACCATGTCATCACCCCCACGGCATGTCCCAGAGACAAATACCATCTCAAACATCTGATTGGTCAGCTCTGGTGTGTCTTACGCTGATAATGTCTTCCCCCTAACCTACTGCGGTAGCTTCTCTCTCTGCACCACGATTCCCAGAACTCCCCATTTCCTGTTATCAATTGATGTCCCACCGCCTCTAGCCTTTTTGGGCCAAGTTCATTAGTGCCTCTGGAATTACAGACAGGTGTCGGGTCTGTGTAGTGAGGTCTAGCTCAACATCATCACGTGCCCTGATGGGATCCCCCAGACTGTCTGGAGGGAGGTTTGAGGATCCAGCCATGTGGTGCTCCAATGTGGTGAGAGGGAGTCACTGGGACTGATCAGGCTAAACTGTTAGGGTAGAAAAGTAATTTGGTAGTAATGCAGTACACTGAGTGTCTCTAATGGTGATGCACTTAAAGACTAATTACAGCATGGTGATTAGCTGGCTGTCATGCGTGGTCAGGCCATGGGGCTCTAACCCAAATGTTAGCTTGACCTGAACTTGACGTCGGGGGAGGGGGGGGGGGGGTCTGTATGTCGGCACAATCGCAAAGCTGACTGGCTGCAAAGTTTTTTTTTCCTGTTCCCTCGTAGCCAGAACCATGTACGTACACTCTTGATCATAAGAGAAGCAAACTGCACACTGACTCACTGTACAGAGCCAACCCATTTTTAAAAAGGCAAACACCAACATATAACTCCCAAATACAATTTTAAAGCTTGCATACTCACACAGCCACACACTCCCATAAAAACTAGACCCAGAACTGTAATTGTACACTGACCACATTAATAGCCAATATACAAGCTGAGGTGGACTTGAAGCCCTCTTTGTTTCGCTGCCATAATGTAATGCAATCTTCCTTACTCCAACACAGTCTTTGGTTGTGCTGCAAAGCACTCTGGGTTTTTACACAGGTCTCATGGAGGGAACGTGATTTCGCTGCAAACGGCTCCCTCAGTGACGGCCCCTCCTCATACACACAGTGAGAGAAAGAAAAAACACATTCAAAGCACCTGTGTGAATAAACATATGAGAATCCATTAACTTGGATTTCATTTTTCTGTTGCCTCACCTCTGACCCTGACATGGTCCACTGGCTTGCAGAAAGCATTGGCCAATAGGATGCCTTGTAGGATGAGGTCAGCCATGGACTCTAAAATGGAGCCAATCAAATAATCTGTGTGTGTGTGTGTGTGTGTGTGTGTGTGTGTGTGTGTGTGTGTGTGTGTGTGTGTGGTGTGTGTGTGTGTGTGTGTGTGTGTGTGTGTGTGTGTGTGTGTGGTAATAGGGTTCCTCCCTCAAGCGGTGAGGACAAAAAGCACTGTATAAGAAAACAAAGGGAGCAGAGATGCATCAGAAATCATATGGATGCAAGCAAACAAATCTAGCCACTAAACAGGAAAGCAAAGCCCCAGGATCACAATAGGGTAGTTGTGGAACAGGCAGAGTTAAATTAACATCACCGGGGTTCGTTTCATGTTCCCACCAGGGTCGGTGGTAATGTGTACAAACGCAGTGCGCCCTGGGTGATTGGCACCCCAAAACCTCCGTTGTGGCACTGCACGGCTCGTTTCCCCTGACAGTGCTTTGTTTCTTGTCCGCGCAAGGAGGGAAGATCCGACTACATGTCCTGGCCTCTGTGAAGGGCCGTGAACGAGAGGCTCTTCGCAGTTTGTTAATAATGATGTGCCTCGCAGATTCGGCTGTCTACATACGCATTCTTAATGTGTTTCTCTATGACAGCTCTGCGCGGCAAACTAAAAGGCCATTTAAAGCTGTCAGGAGATGACAGCCATTACCCTCGCATTTATTTTGCTCGTGTGCATTGTCAGGGTGGCTCGCGCGCTTCTCGCGCTCTACCTGGCTCTGGCGCCTGGTGGAACATCTGACTTTAATTAACTACACCTTTCTCTGTCGGATGAAACACAAAGCAAGTCTATTTTCGGACTGATGTATTCTGATGTCTCTGTGTCTCTCAGTGAGTTTTATTCTCTCTGTGTTCCCTCTCGCTCTCTCTCTCTCTCTCTCTCTCTCTCTCTCTCTCTCTCTCTGTTTGTTTGTTTGCTCAGCTCTGCGTCTCACCACCCACTCCCCCATGGCGGGTTTGATTCCCGCAGTCATTAAATGAGACTTAAATTAATACAGACAATGAGGAAAGTTTTTCCCCCCATAATCTTTTTTATTATTTTCATTGTTATTCAAAACTATGGATGGAGGATCATTTCTTTTCCTCTCTTTTGAGACCCTCTTCATTAAGAGAGGGAAAATAATAATGTTCACCCCAACTTGGGATCCAGCCATGTTTGGTTAATAAGATCAATTGCTGCCTTTGGAGCCTCCTGAAACATTCTTGATGAGCAAAAAAAAAAAAAAGTGATTAAAGCATTGAACGTTATCAACACCTGCTTCAGCCTTTTTGAGCTGACGCAATGATGAGATAAATGTCAGAGAAGTGTTTCTCATAGGCCTAGACACAGGCCTACAGGATTTCTGTGGCATAAAGGCTCTCTTGTTGACCCCAAGGTGTACCTATTAGCCCAACTGTATTTTACTAGCCTATCAAGTGTCTTGATAAAAAGGGTGAAAACCAGTGATGTAAAGAGTAAGTTTGTGTGTGTGTGACAACGATTGGTCATGGATTAGGATTTTTGTCGTTGAGTGTGTTTTGACAACATTTTCCCATTTTTCTAGTGTATAAATCTCTCCATCGTAAAACAAACATGATTCACTGTGTTTGACAAAGCTCCTCCACTCAAATTTCTTCAGACGGAGCAGATCACATTTCCGAAAATTCCAGTCTCATGTAAACATTTACGCACAAGGAGAGAAAACAACACGTGGGCACCAAACTATGTGCACTTAAACCAAGCTGCAACAAAAATAAACCAGCCGGCCCAGTGTTTTACTCGTACAGTCCCAGTGCTGCAGCAGCACTCTCAGTTGGCCGGCCAGCACTGTCGTGGCTGTCTGAAGGAACAAATAAACAGGGACCATGAGAAGGAGGCAATGAGGGGGTGAGAACGGGGCGAGCCCTGACAGAGGCGGACAAAAGTGCCCAGGCAGAGCCCCAGCGCCCTCCCCGAGTCCCTGACGCCTCATACACCAGCCCAGACGTGGCCTGACAGACCGTGGCTCCCGTCCAAAAACATTTGCTTCGAGGTGTCCCCTCTCTCCCTGGTCTAGCTGAGGAACAGAGAGGGGAAGGGGGCACACAACTGCCCTCCTTTGATTTCAGTGATGGAGGGGAGGGGAGTAGCTTGAGGGGAGAATGAAAGAGGAATGAAACAACCCAAGCTGCCCACAATTAAGACTTCATGCCATCTGGATATGTGTCGCTCCACAGTGCACATTCTTGTCACAGATCCAGAGGGGTCACAGCAACACTACCCCGCCTTAGAGCAGCCTGGCTGGGATCCAGAGAGCAGTGCTTGGGTAGAGGCGTGGAGGTCCAGTGTTGGGAATGACAAATGAAAACCCAGGCTCTAGTCAGCTGGGCAGATGTTATGGGACCTTGTTGAAGGAGACTTGTGGAGTCTCCCTGCCTCAGCCAAAGTCACCTTCCTCTCACTGTACAAATGGCGGGTTGCATGTACAGTGGCAAGAAAAAGTATGTGAACCCTTTGGAATGACTTGGATGTCTGCATAAATTGGTCATCAACGTGAAAATGAATTCCAAAGTTTATCAAGACATTTTTCAGGAGAATGTTAGGCTATCTGTCTGCCAATTGAAGCTCAACAGAAGTTGGGTGATGCAACAGGACAACGACCCAAAACACAGAAGTAAATCAACATCAAAATGGCTTCAACAGAAGAAAATACACCTTCTGGAGTGGCCAAGTCAGAGTTCTGACCTCAACCCGATTTGAGGTGCTGTGGCATGACCTCAAGAGAGCAGTTCACACCAGACATCCCAAGAATATTGCTGAACTGAAACAGTTTTGTAAAGAGGAATGGTCCAAAATTTCTCCTGACCGTTGTGCAGGTCTGATCCACAACTACAGAAACATTTGGTTGAGGTTCTTGCTGCCAAACGAGGGTCAACCAGTTATTAAATCCAAGGGTTCACATACTTTTCCCACCCTGCACTGTGAATGTTTACATGGTTTGTTCAATAAAAACATTTTTTTTTGTGTTATTAGTTTTAGCAGACTGTTTGTCTATCGTTGTGACCTAGATGAAGATCAGATCAAATGTCATGACCAATTTATGCAGAAATCCAGGTATTTCCAAAGGGTTCACATACTTTTTCTTGCCACTGTATTTTAGCTATACAGAAACACCAGAGGATGTATTCACTAACCTGTCTGTTTTAGAGAGGGAGGGAGCCCATTTGTTTGTTTGCAAAAATATATAATTAATCTTTTAAGAGACACTTCAGTCAGCTTACTCCCTTATTACCTAATTATCTTTCATTCACTGAATGATAATAACAATAATGAAAAAAAGTTGCATGGTTGCTGAGTGAATGTAGAATATAAAACAGAACATGGATAGTGGTAAGTGGCGTTGTAGAGAGTCTTGTGGGCATGTAGTCCCTTTAGGGAGCCACTATGATGCAGTGTCTGATATGACACAGGGCTGTCAGGGAGATTTAGCCCCTTCAGACATGGTCTCCCCACTGAGACTGTTCTCGTGTCGAGCACATCTCCCTGCAGATACACCTCCTCCCCTCACCCCTCTCCCTTACCCCTCCTCGCCATTCCTTTACATTCTGTACCCATGTCAACCAGCTCATCCCCTGGCTCCTCTTCATGGGACCTTCATCAACTCAGCTCAGTGTCTCACTATTATGCACTCTCTCTTTCTATTTGGTCACTCGCTGTAATGTTTTCTAACACTTTCTCTGTGTTTTGGTCTCTCTCTACCTCTCGCTTCCCTCCTGGCCAGTGGTATATGTGGCTGTGGGGCCCTTGCCTGGTGCGTGCCCCCGGGGGCCCCTGGTCTCTGGGAGCAGCAGCTGTTTCCAGATAACAATGTTATTCTCCTGCAGGTTCCTGGGGGATTCCCAGCAGCATCGTTAATCAAAGCCCCTCACAGTTTACCCGAGCCGGTGCATCCTCCTACCGTCATCCATCATAAAAGAGCCCAGTGTGTGCTTTGAGTTCAGGAAAAAATAAATTGAGACACTACAAGAAAAAAGCAATTAAGGGAGGTCTTTGGCCTATCATTCACAGGCTAATGTATCAAGCCCGCAATGCTTATTTATTTATTTTCAGAGTTGGGAGTGGTGGAGAGGTAGGGGATTTGAGGCGGGTAGTTTGATGTGAGTGTTGTGTTGTGGGGCCTGATGTTTCTTATATTTCTAAAACACTCTCTTCCTTTCAGCGAAAATAAATGATTGTTGAAGATGCAGCCCGGGGCACGGTTCATCTATCATCTGGGCAGTGCTGAGGCATGCTGCATGCTGCTACTGCTGTGATAGCTGGTCAGACTCAGAGGCAGAGAGAGCGCCTAGGAGATCCAGCCTGATGAGGATGGTGAAGATGATGCTGTCACGGCACTTTGGGGGAAAGTTGCCCATGCTGTATGTAAGGGCTGGACTAGGCTAAGCTTTTTCACAGCCAAGGCAGACCAACACCTACCGTTACCATATAGTTCAGACTCAAACAAATCTGTTTCAACATCCTACAGTATATAAGAGTCGTAGCCAGATTTAATAAGAGACCATGCCTTAAGTTCCCCTTCTAACGTTATTTAATTTAACAAAAACATACAGTACCAGTCAAAAGTTTGGACACACCTACTCATTCAAGGGCTTTTCTTTATTTTTTGTATTATTTTCTACATTGTAGAATAATAGTGAATACAGCAAAACTATGGATTAACACATATGGAAGCATGTAGTAACCAAAAAAGTGTTAAACAAAATACATTTTATATTTGAGATTCTTCAACGTAGCCACCCTTTGCCTTGATGACAGCTTTGCACACTCTTGGCATTATCTCAACCAGCTTCATGAGTTAGTCACCTGGAATGCATTTCAATTAACAGGTGTGCCTTGTTAAGAGTTAATTTGTGGAACTTCTTTCCTTCTTAATGCGTTTGAGCCAATCAGTTGTGTTGTGACAAGGTAGGAGTGATATACAGAAGATATCCCTATTTGGTTAAAGACCAAGTCCATATTATGGCAAGAACAGCTTAAATAAGCAAAGAGAAACAACAGTCCATCATTACTTTAAGACATGATGGTCAGTCAAGAACTTTGAAGGTTTCTTCAAATGCAGTTGCAAAACCATCAAGCGGCAGGCTGTGTAAGGGCTATTTGACCAAGAAGTGGTCATCAGATGACCTGGCCTCCACAATCACCCGACCTCAACCCAATCACCCGACCTCAACCCAATTGAGATGGTTTGAGTTGGACCGCAGAGGGAAGGAAAAGCATCCAACAAGTGTTCAGCATATGTGGGAACTCCTTCAAGATTGTTGGAAAAGCATTCCAGGTGAAGCTGGTTGAGAGAATGCCAAGAGTGTGCAAAGCTGTCATCAAGGCAAAGGGTGGCTACGTTGAAGAATCTAAAATCAAAAATATATTTTGAATCGTTTAACACTTTTTTATTACTACATGATTCCATATGTGTCATTTCATAGTTTTGATGTCTTCACTACTATTCTACAATGTTGGAAATAGTACAAATAATGAAAAACCCTTGAACGAGTAGGTGTGTCCAAACTTTTGACTGGTGCTGTATGTTTGGCTCTGAGAATTATACCAGGTGTCCAGTGAAATGGATGACATTAAACCAGTATTATTTCATCCTTGAAAAGCTATCTCCAGGCTGCTGGACTACAGCATAACGTTACTACTGGGTTAACATTCAGAAGTCTGTCCTGTTCCTATGGAGACCAGGGGGAGTCACCCTTCCCTTTCAGTGGAGTGCTGTGTCTCTGTCTCTCCCAGGCCGCTGTGTTCAGGATATGGGGTCACGCCAGAGAGCAGAGGAACACAGAGAGGGTCGTGTCGCTGTGGATGTAATGTTATTTTGACTGCAGCGCCGGTAATGTGTTCTGACTCTGCGCTCCACAGCCGAGTTGAGAGGAGAAATGAATGGATAATATTGTAATGGAAACCGTATTAAAGCCCAGTTTAGAGGGAGGAGAGAAGTGGGTGGTATAGTATAATTACCAGGCCCCATTAAACCATGGGTGAAAGGGTTACACTGCAATTGTATCAAATTGACCACATTTGGGGTACTTGGGCAATTTCAAATCCAGATTGTTCGTGGAAGCAATCTAAAGTGCATGCATTTTTTAAGGCCATAGGATCATTTTGTCCAAAGATGTTTAGCTCTAATTAATGTGAGTTGCGCATAATATTTATGTTTTTCTGAGTCAATGCCTCTGTCAATAACAGTGTTCAAGGAATTGAAACTTAATTTGACATGCATTACAAATAATGATAAGCATACAATCAAAGTATCTGTTTCTCTCAAAACATGATATCTAAGTACTGGTAGCCCACTTACTAAATCATAAATTGCCTCTGCTTGTTCTGCTCTGCTAGATTCTACAAGGTTGGGCCTCCCTACATAACGCAAGTGATCTGACCTCATGTGACAAAGTGCTAATGGGTTTGCTGGAGGCAGCAATAAAAATCTGACTCAAATCAGTGTTAGCCTGGAGCAACTTGCCCTGGTTTATTTCCCTATGCCGGTGGGCAGACACAGCTAGGGCAACACTACCTAGTCATACCTACCTGTATATTGTGTAATAATACTGCCATCGGCCATACAACCGTATTCCTGTTGATGCAGGTTAGATTGTCAATGTGTACCAGCTAGGTGATAGTGATATCTCACACTGCAAACTGGTCTCAGAGCATTTCTTATTATTCTGTACGTAAATCCGAAACACTTCATTTCGTATGAGATGTTACGTTTGGTATGGTTACATAAGACATATGGTTACTTAAGGCCAAAACGAAAGGAGGGTGGTTGGTTGGGGTGGACGGGTTCGAATATCATCACAGACAACTTTAGCATTTTAGCTAATTAGCTACTTTTCAATTACTTCCCACTTTATAGCTACTTTGCAACTACTTAGCATGTTAGCTAACCCTTCCCCTAGCCCTAACTTTAACCCTTTAACCAGTGTTGTAGTACTTGAGACCAGTCTCGGTCTCGAGTCCTGTCTTGAGACCAAAGTGAGTGTTTCGATCTTGTCTCTGTGTCGGATACATTTTTACTCGGTCTTGACTCTGTCTAGGACAGTGAGGACTTGTAATTTCTTCCCGAGACCAGCCGAGACCAGCGGAGTAAAAATTCAGAATTATCAGCTTCCATTCAGTCAGTGCATAAAAGCACTTCGTCAAGCCAAATATATAAACTCCTTTATTGAAACATGAATATCTTATTGCATATTGAAACCTGGGATTCCTTCTTTACTCATAACATTAATGTCCTTTACTTTAATTGAAAAATATCCTCAAACTTTGTCCGAATTTCCTTGACTCACTGGTAGGGAAGAGTGGGGGAAATTATTGGAAAGTTGCCTGCTCACTATTAATAAAGGGGAAACGGGTAAATTGTAAAAGTCTATATATCTATAAAACACATGTTTGTGCAGTGGCGGACCTATTGGACCTAGGCGTTCAGTGTGTGACAGGTTAGTACAGTGGCGAACCTATTGGACCAAGGCCTTCAGTGTGTGACAGGTTAGTACAGTGGCAAGCCTATTGGACCAAGGCCTTCAGTGTGTGACAGGCTAGTACAGTGGCGAACCTATTGGACCTAGGCCTTCTATGTGTGACAGGTTAGTACAGTGGCGAACCTATTGGACCAAGGCCTTCAGTGTGTGACAGGCTAGTACAGTGGGGAACCTATTGGACCAAGGCCTTCAGTGTGTGACAGGTTAGTACAGTGGCGAACCTATTGGACCAAGGCCTTCAGTGGGTGACAGGTTAGTACAGTGGCGAACCTATTGGACCAAGGCCTTCACCAAGACCTTCAGTGTGTGACAGGCTAGTACAGTGGCGAACCTATTGGACCAAGGCCTTTCGTGTTGCTGAAAGGACAGCAACCATAATTCCAGCACACTCATGTAGGAGAGTTGAATTGTTTTCTCTCTCAACTGATTGTTGCATGGAGCAGCTCACAGAAGAATGACATCGGTAGTCGGTAGGTAGGAAACACGTTTCAACTTATGATATCTACCAGTAAATACTAACTAATGGGTATGCAAACCAGGTACTGAAAAAGTTTGGTCCTTAGTCTTAGTTAGTAGGCAATTTGCGATGTGCAATCCAGTCATCATGCACTGTTTGCATTTCTAAAGGCTTTCCCAAAAAACCTTCCCAATTAAATGTTGACTGCAATCTAGGCCTTCCTGACATAATGATTTCATGCTTTGTATCAATAGGGAGAGCATTTGTTTTCCTCAATTGAATTAAAGGGCAACTACACCCTCCCCCAATTTTTTTTTTTGATTTTTCACAGACATAAAAAATGGTCACCTGATGTGGTTTAAGCATTGTTGTGGACTTAGAACATCACATTTTTTATTTTTTATTTAATTTTAAAAAGTGTGATTTTAAGAGTGAAAATCTGAAAAATCGATAGGAAAACATAGGATATGTCACACAGGACGCCTTTCCTTCACACAGGACCCAATTCTCCAGGCACCACTACACCACTGCATAGGGCCGATGGAAAAACAGCAGTCCATTCACTCGGAGATAAAAAGCCAGTTGGTCCCAATCATAAGAATACAAAAGCACAACCATTAGGCTAAGCATTTCACAATCTAAATCTTAAACCATTACTTCCCCTTCCCATTGCAAAAAAACATTTCACGTTCAGCACACAAAGTAACTGGTGATCTAAAGTTTAAATGCAACAATGTGTCACACACATAAGTTATTTTCAAAGAGACGGCTAAGAACAGAATGCGAGCTGCAATAACAAACATAGTTCCAGTCACCAGATGATAACCATTTGAAATGTAACTTCTTGTTGAAAGTCATTCTTGAAAAGGGAGACGTTAACTTAACAAATTAGATACAACATCCTCTTCGATAACACCTGCTACAGCCACTGCAAACTAGCCTACGACAAAGGCTAGCTAGCTAGACTGTGGGAAAACTACTGCTCGCTATTTCACAGTGACCTGTTGGTCTTCGACCTGTTGGCTATTACAAGCCAATGTGATTGGTTGATTCCACTGTCACTCCAAAATTTTGCCCTAATACAGTTTTTTTTTATTTTTTTTATTTTACCGTTATTTTACCAGGTAAGTTGACTGAGAACACGTTCTCATTTGCAGCAACGACCTGGGGAATAGTTACAGGGGAGAGGAGGGGGATGAATGAGCCAATTGGTAAACTGGGGATTATTAGGTGACCGTGATGGTTGAGGGCCAGATTGGGAATTTAGCCAGGACACCGGGGTTAACACCCTACTCTTACAATAAGTGCCATGGGATCTTTAATGACCTCAGAGAGTCAGGACACCCGTTTAACGTCCCATCCGAAAGACGCACCCTACACAGAGCAGTGTCCCACATCACTGCCCTGGGGCATTGGATCTTTGTTTAGACCAGAGGAAAGAGTGCCTCCTACTGGCCTCCAACACCACTTCCAGCAGCACCTGGTCTCCCATCCAGGGCTGACCAGGACCAACCCTGCTTAGCTTCAGAAGCAAGCCAGCAGTGGTATGCAGGGTGGTATGCTGCTGGCCAGTTGAATGGCAGATGCCTTCTATCAAGCTTCTGATGGTCTAGCCAATGGCTGACTTAGCTAGTTAGATGTATCAGAGCCAGTTAGATGTACCAGAGACACCCAAAGAAAAATCCTGATTGGATCATCAATGAAAACAATAATATCATCATTATTATTTGTATTATGTTATAAATCCTTAGCTCTTAAACTCCTAAACTTAACCCTAACCTTAACCCTAACCCTAACCTACCTAACATTAGCGAACTAGCTGAAGTTAGCCAGCTAGCCAGAATTCGTAACATATCATAGGTTTTGCCAATTTTTAACATATTGTACGTTTTACAAATTCATAACATATTGTACATTTTGCAAATTCATAACATATAATACGAATTGTATTTCGTAACATATCATACGAAATGAATGATGGATATCCACTAATTAATACATACACTACATGACCAAAAGTATGTGGAACCCTGCTTGTCGAACATCTCATTCCAAAATTATGGCATTAATATTGAGTTGGTCCCCTTTGCTGCCATAACAGATCCACTCTTTTGGGAAGGCTTCACTAGACGTTAGAACATTGCTGCAGTTGTGGAACAAGCGCATTAGTGAGGTCGGGCACTGATGTTTGGGGATTAGCCTGGCTTGCAGTCAAAGTCCCAAATCAACCAAATGTGATTGATGGGGTTGAGGTCAGGGCTTTGTGCAGGCCAGTCAAGAACTTCACACCGATCTCAACAAACCATTTCTGTATGGACCTTTGTGGCACAGGGGAATTGTCATGCTAAAACAGGAAAGGCCTTCCCCAACTGTTGCCACAAAGTTGGAAGCACAGAATCATCTAGAATGTCATTGTATGCTGTAGCGTTAAGATTTCCCTTCACTGGAACTAAGGGGCCTAGCCTGAACCACAAAAAAACAGACCCAGACCATTATTCCCGTCCACCAAACTTTACAGTTGGCACTATGCATTCGGCCAGGGAGCGTTCTACTGCCATCCGCCAAACCCAGATTTGTCCAACGGACTTCCGGATGGTGAAGCGTGATTCATAACTCCAGAGAACGCATTTCCACTGCTCCAGAGTTCAATGGCGGTGACCTTTACACATCCAGCCGACGCTTAGCATTGCGCATGGTGATCTTGGGCTTGTGTGCAGCTGCTCGGTCATGGAAACCCATTTCATGAAGCTCCCGACAACGTTGCTTTCAGAGGCAGTTTGGATCTCAGCAGTGAGTGTTGCAACATACATTTTTACGCACTCGGCGGCCCCGTTCTGTGAGCTTTTGTGGCCTACCACTTCGCGGCTGAGTTGTTGCTGCACCTAGACGTTTCCACTTCATAATAATAGCACTTACAGCTGACTGGGGCAGCTCTAGCAGGGCAGAAATGTTACGAACTGACTCGCTGGAAAGTTGGCATCATGTGACGGTGCCACGTCGAATGTCGCTGAGCTCTTCAGTAAGGCCATTCTACTGCCAATGTTTGTCTATGGATTTTGCATGGCTGCGTGCTCGATTTTATACACCAATGAGCAACGGGTCTGGCTGAAAGACGAATCCACTAATTTGAAGAGATGTCCACATACTTTGTATGTATAGTGTACCATCTCGACATAACATATCATACTAATGGAGTGTCTCGGATGTACGCACAGAAAAATATGAAATGCTCTGAGATAAGGTTGCACGCTGTTGTACTTAATTTGTCTCATTGAAACAAAAAACGTAGCAATACAAGCTTGAACAACTAACGTCAAGATATGGCTGTTTGAGTTGATATGGTCGTAATGTGAAGTGATGTAGACTGTTGTTGGTGGGTTCAGAGGAAGGACAGAATGTACATTAACATGAATGTATCGTTGGTTTGTTAAAACAGGAAATCTCTTTACCATTATTTTACAAACTTTTAATGGTCTCCCTTTACATCAGTATGTCTGGCCATGGCCAAGCCTGCTGTAAGTACTATACCATTGTTACAGAATGCCCGGTCAAGATGATGGAGAGAAAATTAAAACCAGGTCTCTCTCGTAATACGGATACAATTACTGGAGATTATGGGGAAATGGTTTCCACATGGGCCCAATGAGGAGTCGATAATCTCCCTCCCATGGTGCATCTAGGTGCTTTCCTCTGGACTACAGCCACCAACAGAAAGAAAGAGAGAGAGAGAGAGAGAGAGAGAGAGAGAAGAGAGAGAGAGAGAGAGAGAGAGAGAGAGAGAGAGAGAGAGAGAGAGAGAGAGAGAGAGAGAGAGAGAGAGAGAGAGCGAGAGAGAGAGAGAGAGAGAGAGAGAGAGAGAGAGAGAGAGAGAGAGAGAGAGAAAGGAGGGAAGAGAGAGAGAGAGAGAGAGAGAGAGCAGAAAACGAGACGAAGTGAAACAACCCTGAGAGGAATGAAGGCTGATAGATATTTTATTCTGGCCC
The DNA here is from genome assembly GCF_002910315.2 of Salvelinus sp. IW2-2015. Lineage (NCBI taxonomy): Eukaryota > Metazoa > Chordata > Actinopteri > Salmoniformes > Salmonidae > Salvelinus > Salvelinus sp. IW2-2015. The sequence continues at coordinate 121,532 of NW_019942726.1, read as the reverse complement.
AGGTCTTCATTCTGTCTCATTTCCTGTTCTGTTTTTACATGGTGTCAGAGCAGGAGGGAGCTGTCATGCCTGGCTTACTCCACATTGCTGCTTCACGGAACAATCATCTGCTATGGAGCAGTGACAAAGCTGCCATTGAAATACAATACATGACCAAAAGTATGTGGACACCTGCTCATCAAACATCTCATTCCAAAATAATATGGAGTTGGTGCCCCCTTTGCTGCTATAACAGCCTCCACTTTTCTCTGAAGGCTTTCCACTAGATGTTGGAACATTGCTTTTGGTGACTTGCTTCTTCTATTCAGCCACATTAGTGAGGTCAGGGACTGATATTGGGCGATTAGGCCTGGCTCGCAGTCGGCGTTCCAATTCATCCCAAAGGTGTTCGATAGTGTTGAGGTCAGGGCTCTGTGCAGGCCTGTCAAGTTCTTCCACATCGATCTCGACAAACCATTTCTGTATGGTCACTGAGCTCTTCGGTAATGCCATTCTAATGCCAATGTTTGTCTATGGAGATTTCTCTATTTTATAAACTTGTCAGCAACGGGTGTGGCTTAAACAGTCGAGTCCACTAATTTGTCCACAGACTTTTGTATATGTAGTGTATGTATGTGTGTTACTGTACTTGAGTAGGGGGAGAGGGGTTGAAATCATAGAAGTAAATCTGCTGAATCCTGAGTGTGTGTCACTGTGTGGACGTGGACGATGGGAGAAAGAGCTGGTTTCAAGCGCAGGGCGCAGCAGGTGTTTATTTGTAAAGGACCACAGGAGGAGGCAGGTAGCTGGGTCCAGGGGCAGGCAGAAGGTCATACACAGGGGTTCCAAAAAGGCAACAGTACAGGCAGGGAAAAGGCTAGTAACGTCAGATCAGGCAATAGGTTGATAACAGGAAATCCAATAGGCTAAAGTACAGGCATAGGCAAAAGGCGTCGTTAGTGAGGCAGGCAAAAACTAGCATACACGAGAGGAATAAATATATTCTCTCTCTCTCTCTCTCTCTCTCTCTCTCTCTCTCTCTCTCTCTCTCTCTCTCTCTCTCTCTCTCTCTCTCTCACTCTCACTCTCACTCTCACACACACACTCACACACACACACATCCTTGGAATGTTCTCGAAACATTCATGGGAACGTTCTGCTAGTGTTATGTTATTAAAAACACCCATAACAACAAACAAAATATTCCCACAATGCTGTCATAAAGTTACAGTATGATGTTATGACATGATTGTTCCAATAACGTTCCCTAAACATTGTTCAGCAATCATGTCTGGATTCAAATAAATTGGTTCTGAGAAAACATTACTGGAACGTTTGGCTAACATTAATGGAGATGTCATCCGAGACAACTATAACAACAGGCAGGGAACATTCCCTCAATACGCTTATAAAGTTACAGTGTGATGTTATACCATGATTGTTCCAATAACGTTCCCTAAACATTCTTCAGTGATCATGTCTGATTCAATTAAATTGATTCTGAGAAAAAACATTATTGGAACGTCCCATTAACATTAATGGAGATGTCATGTGAGACAACTACCTAGGTAAAGTATAAGATCTTAATTTGACCAGTTTCTCACAGCAGGAAAATAATCCTGATGTAAAGGAAAATCTGAATTACTATGTGGATTATAATTTTTAAACCTCAAGTACAGTACAAGTTTTCATTTCCTGCAGTGCAGGAAAATGCATCCTTCAACAGAGTGGTCAAATTAAGATTCTGTATAGGCCTAACAACCAATGATGTGTATTGATAACAAAAACAGCCCAGCAAACCTGGAACATACCAGAACATTAGCTGACATTACCATTAAATTCTAGTTACACTCTTAGCAAAAAAAGGTCCTATCTAGAGCCTAAAAAGGTTATTCAGCTGTTCCCATAGGATTGTGCTGTAGTTCTTAAGACCATCACTATCACACTATCATCAAAGCGACAACAGTGACACGTCAAAGGATGTGCGTGACTCGCTTGTGATGCTGAAAGGACAGCGACCGCAACATCAGCACACTCCATGTAGGAGAGTGCCCTTTTTGTGAAACACATAGGGCCGATAGAAAGACAGCAGTCACACACAGCATGATGTTAAAGGATAAGCAGTCCACTCACTCGGACATAAAAGGCCAGCAGGTCCAAATCATAAGAATACAAAAACACAACCATTACGCTAAGCATTTCCCAATCTAAATTTGTAACTACTACTTCCCATTGCAAATACATTTTGGGCATTCAGCACACAAAGTAACCGGTGATCTAAAGTTTAAATGCAACACATAAGTTAGATAGCTAACGACAGCATGCGAGCTGCAATAAAAAAACACAGTTCCACAAGATGATGATCAGCTGAACCTTAACTTGTTGAAAGTTCATCTTGAAAAGAGCACAGGTAACAAATGAGCAACAATATCCTCTTCGATAACACCTGCTGCAGCCGCTGATCATTGACTACAGCTCAGCTTTCAACACCATAGTGCCCTCAAAGCTCATCACTAAGCTAAGGACTCTGGGACTAAACACCTCCCTCTGCAAATGGATCTTGGACTGCCTGACGGGCCATCCCCAGGTGGTAAGGGTAGGCAACAACACATCTTCCGCGCTGATCCTCAACACGGGGGACCCTCAGGGGTGCGTGCTTTGTCCCCTCCTGTACTCCCTGTTCACCCATGACTGCGTGGCCAAGCACGACTCCAACATCATCATTAAGTTTGCCGACGACACAACATTGATAGGCATGATCACTGACAACGATGAGACAGCCTATAGGGAGGAGGTCAGAGACCTGGCAGTGTGGTGCCAGGACAACAACCTCTCCCTCAAGTGATCAAGACGAAGGAGGTGATCGTGGACTACAGGAAAAGGAGGGCCGAGCATGCCCCCATTCTCATCGACGGGGCTGTAATGGAGCAGGTTAAGAGCTTCAAGTTCCTTGGTGTCCACATAACTAACAAACTATCATGGTCCAAACACACCAAGACAGTCATGAAGAGGGCACGACAACACATTTTCCCCCTCAGGAGACTGAAAATATTTGATATGGTTCCTCAGATCCTCAAAAAGTTATACAGGTGCACCACTGAGAGCATCCTGACTGGTTGCATCACCACCTGGTATGACAACTGCCTGGCCACTGATCGCAAGGCGCTACAGAGGGTAGTGTGTAGGGTAGAATAGTCATAGACTGTTCTCTCTGCTACCACGTGACAAGCGGTACCGGAGCGCCAAGTCTAGGTCCAAAAGGCTTCTTAACAGCTTCTAACCCCAAGCCATAAGACTACTGAACAGCTAATCAAATGGCTACCTGGACTGTTGGCATCACCCTTTTTTTTACACTGCTGCTACTCGCTGTTTATTATCTATGCATAGTCACTTTTCCCCTACCTACATGTGCATATTACCTCGAGTTTGATTTAACAATTCAGAGACTGAAACGAATAAATCAGATTACTTATATTTAAGGAGAGCGAATCGATATACAATCCCGAAATCAGCTGCAACTGTCAATAGTAAAACAAAGCTTAAAACAATGTTTGAGTGAACCCCTGAATACAGAAAATGAATGGTGAAGTTGCTTCCGGACCCGGTAGACTCCTTACCACTATTGTGTTTTGATGTATTTCTAATACCTTCACTTTTTCTAGTAGATGTTTTAAAGACCCATTTTCCATCTGTGTGACCATAAATCAAAGCCTATGCTTATTCTTAATTTTAGGCTGGAAATGGTTGAAAAATGTATATATGCCTTCCTTTCCTCAAAATATAGACTCTTAGCTTTCATTCGACACCACATTTGATAGTTTCGTTTTCTAACAAGATCATCGTTTTTGATGATGTTTTGCCCCGTAACTAGCCACGTCCGAGGGTGTAAGGACTGACGCCGAACAGGAGAAGGCAGGTACGGGGAGTCAAACAATTATTCAGGAACGGACATAGAACACGACAGGAACAGCATCAACACACGGGTAAACAAGGGCATATGACAAACAATCCCGAAGCAGGGAACAGAGCTAGGAAACAGACGGATATAGGGAAGGAAATTACACAAGTAATTGAGTCCACGTGAATCCAATGAGCACTGATGCGCGTGACGGGGAAAGGCAGGTGTGCGTACTGAAAGTGGCTTGAGTGCGTAATGTTGGGGAGTCTGACGCCCTCGAGTGCCAGAGGGAAGAAGAGCGGGAGCAGGCGTGACAGTACCTCCCTTCTAGGAGTGCCACCCGGCATCCCACCTGGGCGAGTCGGCCGAGACATGAGCGCCGGGCAAGCCGGCTGGCGGTAAACTCTCAACGAACCTGCAGGGGCTTGGGAGCCTGGCGAGCCGGCTGAGGCATGGGAGCATGACAATCTGGCTGAGGCATGAACGCCTGTTGATCCTGCTGCGACGTGGAAGCCCGATGATCCGACGGAGACGTGGCAGTCTGACGAGCCGGCTGGGCGAACAAGATCTGGCGATCCGGCTGAGGCCCAACGTGGGATGGGCGCCTTCTGAGCCAACCGGGGCAAGGAAACCTTTAAAGCCAGCTAGGGCGTGGAGGCCCGATGAGATGGCTAGGCACCCCTGGTTCCATTGGCGGCGACCCAGAACCGACGTCACGGGGAGTCAAACATTTATTCAGGAACGGACATAGAACACGACAGGAACAGCGTCAGCACACGGGTAAACAAGGATATATGACAAACAATCCCGAAGCAGGGAACAGAGCTAAGAAACAAACAGATATAGGGAAGGAAATTACACAAGTAATTGAGTCCACGTGAATCCAATGAGCGCTGATGCGCGTGACGGGGAAAGGCAGGTGTGCGTACTGAAAGTGGCTTGAGTGCGTAATGTTGGGGAGTCTGGCACCCTTGAGCGCCAGAGGGAGGAAGAGCGGGAGCAGGCATGACAGAGGGAGCTCAGAGAGCGTGTCAGTATTACAGAAAGGGCTCTTGTTACCCAAGTTCATAAAAGATTGAGTTAAGAATTAACATACCAGACTAGAAGGACCACAAGTTGCAGCTAGGTCTCCATTGATCACAACCCTTAAAATCAACAATCAGTTGAAGAAGACAAAGTAGCCTCTCTAACAATCAATGTTAAGGCTGAGTAGCTGTTCTAAGTACTGTATCTAAGAAAGTTAATTTAAGTAGGACCATCCGGTTATTCTATTCAAACAACCGTCGACTACACTGCTCTCATCACAACTCTGGGGATCATCAACACGGCAGATTAGCTGTCCTCAGAAGACCACTCCAGAACGATTCCAGAACGAGTGAAAGTAAACACAGACAACTAAGGAGAAGAACATTGTGACATCTTGTGGACAATCAGAGACTTACACTTACGAACTAAGGAGAAGGCCCAACAAAACCCTTTTCACGAAGCGGAACCCTTTTCACAAAGTCCTGGGTCCTGGGAACCCTTTTCACGAAGTCCTCCAACAAAGATAAACGACAAAGACCTTCAACACGTAAATACATGCATTACTTCTTACCCAAACGGGCGGCAGTTCGGGACAAGGTATTAGGATTACTGTGAGCATAGTTTCCAAATGTATCCAAGTGTTGTCTCTCTTTTTCTCTCGCTTTCTCTCGCTCTCTTTAACTCTCCATCTTTTGTAACAAGTGTCATATTGTGTTAGTCCGCTAGGGACCTGTTTTCATCGTATTAAGTTTCTAATCAATAACCTATACTGAGTGTGTGTGTATCCCGTGTTATCATTTATTTTGTTAGTTAATCAATAATCAAATAAATTTGTGTGGTGCGGAATGATCAGTAAGACTCGGGTTTGTGCAGATTCAAGAAGTCCGCGACGTTCAGAACGAGACTGATATGAAGTAATGATTAATAAGGGACTGTTATCGATATACAACTTATATATATTCTTGAGTTTAATTCAGGAGATGGTAACTCGTTAAACAACTTCTTCCATGGTGCCCCAAATTACTAATGAGTTAATTGTTACATAATTATTTTAATCTGGTAACAATTGAACATAGTAGGTAATTACTTGATATATAAAAGTCATCAAATCATTGAATGTCACGTCATTCCATATTGTATAATCCTCAGTGCTTCTGGACAGTTTTGGTGTTATGAGAACATTTCCCGCAGCGTAACGAATGTTCTGGGAAGTTTCACAGAACCAATTTTGGTTTGCTGGGTTATCTCCACAACTTAAACATGCTTTTGGTCTCTTTCCAGAGACTCAGATACGTGTTGTGCTGCTCACTCTGACCTTGTGCAGGTTCTGATGTGTGTTACCTTTCCCGCTTCTTTGACTGTACAGTAGGCTACCTTGAGAGTTGAGGTCAGTCCCTGAGTGAAGTGAACAGAGAGGTGAAATGTATCAGGTGTAAATACTTCGTGACCTTCCCAGGGCTGGGCTGGGCAACACTGCTCTCTGACAGGCAGGAGAAGAACACAGCCTGGGAGTGAGAGGGAGAGTGAAGGTGCATCTGGTCCCACCTGGACCTGCAGTTCACTGATGGATTATCCCACACAACTAGAGGAAGGCGTGGAGCCACAATCAATTCATCACCCGCAGACACCAGTCAACCAATTACACTCCAGGGTGTGGTGGGATGACCCCCCCTATCTCCACCCCCATCTCCACCCCCCACTCCAACACATCCACACATCCAGCTGATTGAATTTACAATTACAAACAGGGAAGTTTCTATCCATCCATCTCACTGATTTAGCTCAGCTCGATGTCTGCCCCCCCCCCCCCCCCACATCTCCCCACTGAAACAAACAACCCAGCTTTTCTCAAGCATTTCTCCTCCAAAGCCTTCCCAGGCAGCATCTGTGAACGGCAATGTTTTCAATTTACTAAAATATCAGCAGAAACCAAAACAAATGCTGTGGCGGAGACCGCAAGCAGATGAGTGTTTAAGGCTGTGTTCTTATGTTCTCTTCGTTGCATAATTCTAACCCGCTTTTGGGTCCAAGAGAAATGAAAGATTGCAATCCTTTCTCTCAACAGGCGAGTGGTGGTGAGATGCCAGCCCACCGCAGGCCATTGTGTTGGGAATTTGAACGCTCTTTTCATGCATTTCAATTATCAGCTGTTTCTATTTATGGAGAAGCCCTGGCCTAGTACAGGGCCTGTTAGGCAAGGTCTTTGGTCATCATATCTTTTCTCTTGTAACACTGCAGGCCAGTTCAGACTGCTGTGGGGGTGACTTTGACTGAATCCCAAATGGCACCCTATTCACCAGTGCCCATATGGCTCCTGTCAAAAGTAGTCCACTTTGTAGGGAATAGGGTGCCATTTAGGACATACTCTGTATACTGGATTGACGGCAATCCACTGGGATCAATTCCCTCGTTAAATTACCAGGGACTAAAGTTAACCAACAGTGGAATTCTATTGAAATTCCTTATGGGTCTTTTCAGTGGTTGTTTTAAAATAGAAGCTGTAGACAGAAATGAAAGTGCTTTGTCAATATACAGCACGGGATCCGACCAGGATAATGCCTAGTCACAGGCTGTCCTGCCTTGTCATAATCCAACCACCAGACTACATGACTCCCACCCTTGCTGGGACGGTGTCAGGATAGTTTAGTCACCACCAGTGTAGTGTAGGCTGCTGAAGCATAGGAAGTAGTTGTAAGGCTGACCACTAACCAGTAAGATTCCCTTTTTCTGCTATTGAGAGTTAGCTATGCTTTATTTTTTGGGGTAAAAATGATCTCTCTCTTTCTCTCTCTGTCGCTCTCTCTCTCTCTTTCTCTCTCGCTCCCCTTCTCACCCTCTCTCCCTTCCATTTCTCCTCTTTCCTTTTCTAATATCTGAGGAAGTATTCTAATGGGGCACTGTATGTTAGATCTCTGAGGTAGAGAATACACTGCCTGCCATTGTACGCAGGAAGCTTGCAAAACCGGGTCCTCTTGGCAGAGGAGCAAGACAAACTCTGCTCTGCAGCCTGTACAAACAGCTCGGTCCTGAAGAGACAAACTGATCGCTAGATACCTTACAGAGCAATTAAACGTTGATTCTGAAAAATAAACATTATTATAAGGCATTGTTGTTCTGGGAGAGGCCATGTTGTTCTAAGATCCCCGATTTCAACTCACAAAATGCATTACAACTCTGGGTGGATGCTATTTATGCTGTGCACAATCTCTGCAGGGTATGTCTGACAAACAATGTGTAAGCCAATCTGTGTGAGCTAGGGCCTGAAGAGGAAGTTTGTCCTTCTGTCTGGTTGACCTTCCACCCTCGGGTCAGTGATACTCTGCTGCTCTCCACTCCGAGAGGCTAAGGGGGGACATCTGGACACCTCCCCTCTCCTGCCCCTTTTTCTCTCTCTCTCCCTCCCCTCTAACCCTTCCCCCTCCCACCAAGCAGAGATGATTATTTAATTACAGCAGTCGGGGTGTGACGGGGTGACTCCCCGGCAGAACCTTATCCCCTTTCCCATCACTGTCTCCTCTCACTCTTGCATAACCCATTGGCCACAAACATTAGCTTTTTTTTTTTTTTCCTCTCTCTCTCTCTCTCTCTCTCTCTCTCTCTCTCTCTCTCTCTCTCTCTCTCTCTCTCTCTCTCTCTCTCTCGCTCTCTCTCTCTCTCTCTCTCCTCTCTCTCTCTCTCTCGCTCTCTCTCTCTCTCTCTCTCTCTCTCTCTTCTCTCTCTCTATCTCTCTCTCTCTCTCTCTCTCTCTCTCTCTCTCATATTTTTTTTTCTTCATATTTTCGTAGTCAGTGGGGTAGGTTTGCACCAGCCACAGTCCAGTATGTGAATGTGTATGTTCCTGTGTGTTTATGTATGGGGCATTAACTCATTGGCAGCTCTGTGCTAGTCTATGCCTGTTGCATTATGGGCTCTGTGTAACGTCCAGAGAGCCACTGGGGTGTGTTAGGCACACTCTGGAAAATAGGAGCTGGCATCAACGTGCTGAATTCATGGTTGGTTGTGGTTCTAATTCATCTATCCAATATTTACTCTTGCCCCAGTTCGCGTTGGACGGATCTTTTTTTCTCTGGAATGCTCTAAGAACCCGATCGAAGAAAAATAAAAGTGAGAGGTAAAATTGTGACGATATTTTAATGTTCATAAGGTCATAAGCAGGGCGAGTTCTTACAGGCACCCCCTCGCCTGTGTTTGAGAGTTTTACAAATGTCACCTTGGCATAACAACACTGAGACCCTGTACGACGGGGTAAGTACCATCACAGCCATTACAATAATGGCACAGTGTAATCTGAAGATCATGTGTTTCTGATAAGGCTGTTGTTTTAAGTTTCTCAAATGTTGCTGTCAAACTATTGAGTTGTTTTGACATGTGCTGTTATTGCAGACGTGCTGAGCAGAAACCAACGAATCACCACATTTTCGGTGTTTTCAGTGTTTTAAATCGGTTAAATTATGTGGAAAGAAAGACTGTGCTAGGCCAAGAAAAACAGGGCCCATTTTGGCCAGAGGAGCTGAGCTTTCCTTTCACTTCACATCCTGGTTCAACATAACCTTTGTTGCTTGTACAGGAGAGCAAAAGGCCGATCTACAAGCACAGCCACAGGCAGGATAGTTAACCCTCTACGAAACTCATAGTGCTATTTTAATTCTCCATTTCATTCTTGCTTATTTTTCTCTTTCGTTCGATGATGAGATGAAAATGACTTCAGTGTAGTGGAAAGAAACGATACGAGCTCCAATAGTCCCACCTAGTGTAAACATAATAAGCAGTATCCATAACTGTGTATAGATGATCATTTTCCCAGGCATGGTTACCCCTTCCGATACTGGAACTCTCCATCCAAATAGGATCACTCTATATAAACAGGTATGATGTGTAGATTGATTGATAGCGTTTACATAAATAAGATTGACAGATGGATTCATTGGATTGATTCAAGCTGAGGTTAAAGTGGGCTCTGGCTGGGAACATTTGCAGATGAGCTTGGTTTTTTGAGGTTTCTGGCGGTGTGCATTTCTAGTTTTTCTTATTCGGAACGTTTCTCATGTATCATGCTTCATTGCCGTCTCCTAACCCATCCTTATGGAGAGCAAGACTCCCTAGTCAACGAAACAGTTTCTCACCTGTGCAGACCCAAAACAAACATGTTGCAATGGGAAGGGACCAAAACACATTCCCAAGAATGTGTGAGAGAGGTTCACCAGATGTTTATTAACCATAGCTTTGAAATATTGCATATTTCACTTTTGATGTCAAATAAATTCTGTGGAACACATGCTTCAAAAAACACAATTTACATGCACACATACACACACGCACAGCACTTTCCTTCAGTGGCAAACCGTGGCTATTGGACCTAGGCCTTTAGTCGGGGAAAAAAATATTCCAAAAAATTCCACAAAGTCAAAAATCAAGAAAACACAGACAGCACTAATGTTACCAGCAACAACAACCACACTGCATACACAAACTACGGTAGCCACACCATCACTATCACACCAACAGCGACTATTAAAACCTTACCCAACCGCGGATTGACGGCAGCATTCGCGCAAAACTGAAAGCGCAAACCACTGCTTTTAATCAGGGCAAGGCAACCGGAAACATGACCGAATACAAACAGTGTAGCTAGTCCCTCCGCAAGGCAATCAAACAAGCTGAGCATCAGTATAGAGATAAAGTAGAGTAGCAATTCAATGGCTCAGACACAAGAGGTATGTGGCAGGGTCTACAGTCAATCACRGACTACAAAAAGAAAACTAGCTCCGTCGCGGACCCCGATGTCTTGCTCCCAGACAAACTAAACAACTTCTTTGCTCGATTTGAGGACAATACAGTGCCACCGACACGGCCCGCTACCAAAACCTGCGGACTCTCCTTCACCACAGCCAACGTGAGTAAAACATTTAAACGTGTTAACCCTCGCATGGCTGCCGGCCCAGACAGCATCCCKAGCCGCGTCCTYAGAGCATGCGCAGACCAGCTTGCTGGTGTGTTTACGGACATATTCAGTCAATCCCTATCCCACTCTGCTGTTCCCACCTGCTTCAAGAGGGCCACCATTGTTCCTGTTCCCAAGACAGCTAAGGTAACTGGGCTAAACGACTATCGCCCCGTAGCACTCACTTCYGTCATCATGAAGTGCTTTGAGAGACTAGTCAAGGATCATATCACCTCCACTCTACCTGACACCYTAGACCCACTCCAATTTGCTTAGGTCCACAGACGACGCAATCGCAATCACACTGCACACTGCCCTAACCCATCTGGACAAGAGGAATACCTATKTAAGAATGCTGTTCATCGATTACAGCTCAGCATTTAACACCATAGTAGCCTCCAAACTCGTCATTAAGTACCCTCCAAACTCGTCTCGACACCGCCCTGTGCAACTGGGTCCTGGACTTTCTGACGCGCCGCCCCCAGGTGGTGAGGGTGGGAAACAGCATCTCCACCCTGCTGATCCTCAACACTGGGGCACCACAAGGGTGTGTTCTTAGACCTCTCCTGTACTCCCTGTTCACCCATGACTGTGTGGCCATGCATGCCTCCAACTCAATCATCAAGTTTGCAGACGACACTACAGTGGTAGGCTTGATTGCCAACAACAACGAGACGGCCTACAGGGAGGAGGTGAGGSCCCTCAGAGTGTGGTGTCAGGAAAACAACCTCACACTCAACGTCAGCAAAACAAAGAAGATGATCGTGGACTTCAGGAAACAGCAGAGGGAGCACCCCCCTATCCACATCGACGGGACAGTAGTGGAGAAGGTGGAAAGTTTTAAGTTCCTCGGCGTACACATCACAGACAAACTGAAATGGTCCACCCACACAGACAGCGTGGTGAAGAAGGCGCAACAGCGCCTCTTCAACCTCAGGAGGCTGAAGAAATGTGGCTTGTCACCCAAAACACTCAAACTTTTACAGATGCACAATCGAGAGCATGCTGTYGGGCTGTATCACCGTCTGATACGGCAACTGCTCCGCCCACAACCGCAAGGCTCTCCAGAGGGTTATGAGGTCTGCACATCGCATCACCAGGGGMAAACTACCTGCCCTCCAAGACACCTACACCACCCGATGTCACAGGAAGGCCAAAAAAGACAATCAAGCACAACAACCACCCGAGCCACTGCCTGTTCACTCCGTTATCATCCAGAAGGCGAGGTCAGTACAGGTGCATCAAAGCTGGGACCGAGAGACTGAAAAACCATCAGACTGTTAAACAGCCATCACTAACATTGAGTGGCTGCTGCCAACATACTGACTCAAATCTCTAGCCACTTCAAAAATAAAAAATTGGATGTAATAAATGTATCACTATTCACTTTAAACAATGCCACTTTATATAATGTTTACATACCCTACATTACTCATCTCACATGTATATACTGTACTCTATACCATCTACTGCATCTTACCTATGCCGTTCGGCCWTCGATCATCCATATATTTATATGTACATATTCTTATTCATTCCTTTACACTTGTGTGTATAAGGTAGTTGTTGTGAAATTGTTAGAGTACTTGTTAGATATTACTGCATGGTCGGAACTAGAAGCACAAGCATTTYGCTACACTCGCATTAACATCTGCTGACCATGTGTACAGTCGTGGCCAAAAGTTTTGAGAATGACACAAATATAAATTTTCACAAAGTCTGCTGCATCAGTTTGTATGATGGAAATTTGTATATACTCCAGAATGTTATGAAGAGTGATCAGACTAATTGCAAAGTCCCTCTTTGCCATGCAAATGAACTGAATCCCCCAAAAACATTTCCACTGCATTTCAGCCCTGCCACAAAAGGACCAGCTGACATCATGTCAAGACGGTGACCCGTTCCTGTAGGTTCATGCTCTACAACATTCGCAGAGTACGACCCTGCCTCACACAGGAAGCGGCGCAGGTCCTAATCCAGGCACTTGTCATCTCCCGTCTGGATTACGGCACCTCCGTACCTTCAGGCTCTGATCAGGCCCTACACCCAAACAAGGGCACCGCGTTCATCCACCTCTGGCCTGCTCGCCTCCCTACCTCTGAGGAAGTACAGTTCCCGCTCAGCCCAGTCAAAACTGTTCGCTGCTCTGGTACCCCAATGGTGGAACAAACTCCCTCACGACGCCAGGTCAGCGGAGTCAATCACCACCTTCCGGAGACACCTGAAACCCCACCTCTTTAAGGAATACCTAGGATAGGATAAAGTAATCCCTCTAACCCCCCCCCTTAAAAGAGTTAGATGCACTATTGTAAAGTGGTTGTTCCACTGGATATCATAAGGTGAATGCACCAATTTGTAAGTCGCTCTGGATAAGAGCGTCTGCTAAATGACTTAAATGTAAATGTAATGTCAATGATTCTCTCGTTAACACAGGTGTGAGTGTTGACGAGGACACGGCTGGAGATCACTCTGTCATGCTGATTGAGTTTGAATAACAGACTGTAAGCTTCAAAAGGAGGTTGGTGCTTGGAATCATTGTTCTTCCTCTGCCAACCATGGTTACCTGCACGGAAACACGTGCCGTCATCATTGCTTTGCACAAAAAGGGCTTCACAGGCAAGGATATTGCTGCCAGTAAGATTGCACCTAAATCAACCATTTATCGGATCATCAAGAACTTCAAGGAGAGCGGTTCAATTGTTGTGAAGAAGGCTTCAGGGTGCCCAAGAAAGTCCAGCAAGCGCCAGGACCGTCTCCAAAAGTTGATGCAGCTGCGGGATCGGGGCACCAACAGTACAGAGCATCCTCAGGAATGGCAGCAGGCGTGTGAGTGCATCTGCACATACAGTGAGGCGAAGACTTTTGGAGGATGGCTGGTGTCAAGAGAGGCAGCAAAGAAGCCACTTCTCTCCAGGAAAAAACATCAGGGACAGACTGATATTCTGCACAAAAGGTACAGGGATGGACTGCTGAGGACTGGGTAAAGTCATTTTCTCTGATGAAACCCTTCCGATTGTTGGGGCATCCGGAAAAAAGCTTGTCCGGAGAAGACAAGTTAAGCGCTACCATCAGTCCTGTGTCATGCCAACAGTAAAGCATCCTGAGCCATCTCATGTGTGGGGTTGCTTCTCAGCCAAGAGAGTGGGCTCACTCACAATTTTGCCTAAGAACGACACCATCAATAAAGAATGTACCAACAGCATTCCGAGAGCAACTTTTCTCCAACCATCCAGGAACAGTTTGTGACAAAACATGCCTTTTCCAGCATGATGGAGCACCTTGCCATAAGGCAAAAGTGAAAATTAAGTGGCCGGGGAACAAAACAGCGATATTTGGGTCCATGGCCAGGAAACTCCCCAAGACCTTAATCCCATTGAGAACTGGTGGTCAATCCTCAAGAGGCGGGTGACAAACACAAACCCACATATTCTGACAAACTCCAAGCATTTATTATGCAAGAATGGGCTGCCATCAGTCAGGATGTGGCCCAGAAGTTAATTGACAGCATGCCAGGGCAGATTTGCAAGAGGTCTGAAAAAGAAGGGTCAACACTGCAAATATTGACTCTTTGCATCAACTTCATGTAATTGTCAATAAAAGCCTTTTGACACTTTATGAAATGCTTGTAAATATACTTCAGTATTCCAATAGTAACATCTGACAAAAATATCTAAAGACACTGAAGCAGCAGACTTTGTGAAAATTATATATTGTGTCATTCTCATAACTTCTGGCCACGACTGTATGTGACCAAGTAACAATTTGATTTAATTTGATTTGAAATTAGATTAGATTTGATTTGACACCATCACCAAGAGTTACAACAGTGACACATCAAAGGATGTGAGTTTAACAGGCTCATTATGCTGAAAGGACAGCAACCGTAGTAACAGTGCATTTTCACCAGACGCTGAGTCGGCAGGAGAAGTTCCCGCCCCCATTCATTTTCAAAGAGGGCACGTGGAGAAATGTGCCGGGGATTGTGGGAAGGTGAGTGGCGAGAAACCTGCTAATTTCACTCGGCCACCRCTGCCTTTGACCCATCAGGTAAGGAGCAGTAATGTGTAAATTATGATAACGCTCCAAAAGCCAGACTCAGGAAGTCTCAGATAAAAGAAGAAAGCAAGTTGACCCATTCTAACTAACTATATTTGGTTAGATCACTCAGATAATGTATGAAAGCATAAAATAGCCAAATATCACATYATTCAATCACTTAAAATGCGTGTTTTCTGGGTAAACCTATTCTGTAACATTCATAACATCTCTATGAAGCAGTTCATGACACATTTATGAGAGTTGAAGTAGGCTTAGCATTCATGACATTAACCTTCGTGACTGATGTATTCATTCGTTATCAGCGTCTCTCACAAGTAATGTTTTGTCTACACATCATTCTCATTTTCTTGAGTGTGTATGTGAAGTGAGAGACACCAATATATGGGTTGGTTTAAATAAATCTAGCATATAACTGAGTCTACACACTAGGTACAGCTAGACATGGCCATAACCTTTTGGGTCTGAGAACATCTGACAAACTCACAACAGTCTCAGTATCTGAGATAAATATGGGAAGTCTGTGTTAGGATTATTGTAATGTCAGTGATATGATGAACTAAGTTRCCAGATAGAGCAGCATCTGCAGACATATTCAATATGTGTATGTGGTTGCCACTATACAGGTTTGGTCTACCTGAAGCATCATCTTAACATGATGACAGAGGGCGAGACAGGGCAACAGAGGCAGCATTAATCTGATAAAGAGGATTTCTGTTCATCACAAGAAGGTCACAATGTACAGTGGAGCTGGATGTGTACTTTGCCTGTGTGTCAGAGAAGATAGACTTGCTGTCTCTCAAACTGAACACAGGCCTGCCTGCCTCTGCTGCCTGTAAGCGTCTTTTTATTTGTGCTGGACTGTTCTTCACTGCAAAGTGAGTCAGGATAGACTCGATTCACTTTGAAAATCAGCTCTTGCTGAAACTGAACAGCAAGATCAGAGAGAGGTGAAGGCCTTAGAACAGAACTCCTTTGTTTTTGCTGAAGGAACACTACATAAGCAAATGTACTCTGTACATGCAGCCCTATAGTTGATCAATCTATTGCAAGCTGGGGCGTCGACGATGGTCGCCTTGTTGCTAGCTCCCACCCAACTTCAGTCTTTTCTTTATTTTAGTGTTATTGTTTTACTTTATTTGATCAGAAAGTTTCTAGTATTATTTCCTATGACCGACAAGCACTTCTGGACATCAGATCGGAGATTACTCACCACAAATTCAACATTCTGGAGTGATATCCTCCGAAGCGGTTCCAATCATCACGGGAGCCTTTTTTAAAAAGATGCCGCCTGTCATGCCCTGATCTGTTTCATCGGTCTTGTGCTTGTCTCCACCCCCCACCAGGTGTCTCCCATTTGTCCCCATTATCCCCTGTGTATTTATACCAGTGTTTTCTGTTTGTCTGTTGCCAGTTCGTCTTGTCCCGTCAAGTCTTACCAGCGTGTTTTCCCGTTTTCGAGTCTTTCTCGTCGCTGTTTTCTAGTCTTCCCGGTTCTGATCATTCTGCCTGCCCTGACCCTGAGCTTGCCTGCTGTTCTGTACCTCATTCACTCTACCCTGGACTACTGACCATTCTGTCTGCCCTGAACCTGAGCCTGCCTGCCGTTCTGTACCTCATTAACTCTGCCCTGGATTACTGACCTCTGCCTGCCCTCGACCTGCCCTGGCCTGTCCCCTTGTATAATACATATTATGAGAACTGTACTATCCACCTCCTGTGTCTGCATCTGGATCATATCCTGAGTCGTGATAGTACGAACTGGCCAWGGCCGACCCCGCAGACTGGGACCAGCTCTGCAACACTGTCTCCTCACAAGGAGCCACCATTTGAAGACATGAGGAGTTGCAACGGAACCTTATGGAAGGATTCCACACCATGGCAGAACACCATGACCAAACCTTCCACACCTTACTGGAGCAATTCTGCGGGCGATCTAATAGGCAGCAAGCCACAACGGTACCCGCCCAGACTTTCAGTAACCCCGCTACTAGTGGTGTTTCTCCCCTTCCTACCWTGGCTCTCCGAGAACCCCACTTACCTCCTCCGGAGCGCTACCCCCTCATCGCAGTAGGGAACATTCAGATGGATCCTGATAAGGTGAGAGCAGTGGTTGATTGG
Organism: Salvelinus sp. IW2-2015; assembly: GCF_002910315.2. NCBI lineage: Eukaryota > Metazoa > Chordata > Actinopteri > Salmoniformes > Salmonidae > Salvelinus > Salvelinus sp. IW2-2015. Next base: position 104,511 of record NW_019942726.1, on the reverse strand, counting down.
CCTCAACCCACGTCCAGAGTGCAGCTGCAACGTTTTCTGGAATTTCTACCTCCGCTTCATTCGAGACTACAGCACCCTGGCTTCCCCCCTCTCTGCTCTCACCTCTCCCAAAGTTCCGTGCATGGTCCACAGCTGCTGACCGGGCATTTTGAATTTGAAACATCGGTTCACCACAGCCCCATCCTCATCCATCCGGACCCGTCCCGTCAGTTCGTGGTAGAGGTCGACGCTTCTGACGTTGGAGTGGGGGCCGTCCTGTCCCAGTGGTCTGCCCGGGACCAAAAGCTGCATCCCTGTGCTTTCCTGTCCCACCGTCTCAATCCCGCTGAGAGGAATTATGCCGTAGGAAATTGTGAACTTCTGGTAGTCAAGATGGCGTTGGAGGTTTGGAGGCACTGGCTTGAAGGGGCGCAACATCCATTCTTGGTGTAGACCAACAATAAGAATTTAGAATATCTCTGTACCGCCAAGTGCCTCAACTCAAGGCAGGCCCATGGACTCTGTTATTCACACAATGACATTTTACCATCTCCTACCGCCCAGGGTCCAAGAATCCGGAAAATTTTTGTCCCAGATCCTGGAGGGGGCTCATTCCTCAAAGCTATCCTGCCATCCCGGATCCCACCAAACTCTGGCCTTCCTCCGACAACACTTTTGGAGGCCCACTATGGTTTCTGACGTCTCCGCATTCGTCACCGCATGCACAGTATGTGCTCAGAATAAGACTCAGTGGCAAGCTCCGGCTGGCCTACTTCAACCACTCCCTGTTTCTCATTGCCCCTGGTCCCATATTTCCCTGGACTTTGTCACTGGTCTCCCTCTGTCTGATGGTAACACCACCATCCTTACAGTGGTGGATAGGTTTTCTAAAGCCACCCATTTCATCCCCCTCCCCAAGTTACCTTCAGCCAAGGAGACGGCCCAGCTCATGGTGCAGCACGCCTTCCGAATCCATGGACTTCCTGTCAACATAGTCTCCGATCGTGGTCCTCAGTTCTCGTCTCGATTCTGGAAGGCGTTCTGCACCCTCATTGGGTCGTCAGCCAGCCTGTCCTCCGGGTTTCATCCTCAATCCAACGGCCAGTGAGAGCGTGCCAATCAGGACCTGGAGACAACTCTTCGGTGCCTCGTCTCGGCCAACCCCACCACCTGGAGCCAGCAACTTGTGTAGGTGTAGCACGCACGGAACACCCTGCCTGCTCAGCCACTGGGCTATTGCCCTTCGAGTGCTCCATGGGTTATCAGCTCCCACTCTTCCCTGAGCAAGAGGAAGAGGTCAACATGCCCTCGCCCCAGATGTTCCGTGTGGTCCCGTGTGGCTCAGTTGGTAGAGCATGGCGCTTGCAACGCCAGGGTTGTGGGTTCATTCCCCACGGGGGGACCAGGATGAATATGTATGAACTTTCCAATTTGTAAGTCGCTCTGGATAAGAGCGTCTGCTAAATGACTTAAATGTAAATGTAATGTTCATCCGCCGTTCTCGGTGTACCTGGAAGAGAGCTCGCCACTGGACCCCGGCTCCCCGCTATCTTCTCGGRCAGAGGGTATGGCAGTCTAAGATGGCGTTCTAGTCAGATCATGGAAAAGGGCAAACCACCCACCACTTCTTGGTATATTGCTTGCTAATGTACAGTTTCTGGACAATAAACTTTGCAAGTTCAGAATGTGTATTTCTACCAGAGAGATACCGGAAACTGTAACGTAATCTGCCTCACAGAGACTTGGTTATCGAGGAAGGTACTTGATCAGGCTTTACAACCTATGGGGTTCTCTGTACAGTACATTGCATGGACAGGGTTAAAGAGCTTTGTGGGAAAAACAAAGGTGGAGGAGCATGTTTTGTGATCAACAACTCATGGTTTGATTGTAGGGACGTTTCCCTGACCTAGAATACCTCACGATCAAATGCCGACCCCATTATCTCCCGAGAAAATTAACAGCTTCTTGTATCAATGCTGTGTATATACCCACCAGAAGCCAACACCACTCTGGCACTCAAGGAATTACAGGGAATTTAGAAAAAATTGGAAACAGCATAGCCCAAGGCAGCATTCATTTGACAAAGGAAATTTAAGGAAAATTCTCTTGAAATTCCACCAACACATCTCTTGCCTCACTCGCGGGATCATTGTTATTCGCCATTCTGAGACGGATAAAAAGCCCTCCTTCGTCAACCCCCTGGCAAATAAGCCCATGCCTCCATTCTGCTCATCCCTGCCTATAGGCAGACATTAAAACAAGAAGCACCTGTGTTTAAGTCTGTTCAATACTGGACTGACCAATCGGAATCCATGCTACAGCACTGTTTAGATCGCGCGGACTGGGATATGTTCTGGGCCTCTTCTGGGAATAACATCGACAAATATACTGACTCTGTCTCTAGGTTCATCGGGAAGTGCATGTTTTTCCTACAGTGACGATTAAAACATACCCAAACCAAAAACCATGGATAGATGGCAGCATTCATGCAAAATGTTAAACGTGAACAACCGCATTTAACCATAGTAAAGTGAAAACATGGACGAGTATAAACAGACCGCCTATGACCTCCGCAAGTCAATCAAATAGGAAAAAAGACCGTACAGGGACAAAGTGGAGTCGCAATTCAACAGCTTAGACATGAGACGCATGTGACAGGGACTTCAGGCAATCACGGGGAAAACAATAAAGGGAAAATAAAGGGAGTTCAGACAATAATGACAATAAAGGGAAAACCAGCCACATCGCGGACAGTGACACATCACTCCCAGACAAGCTTCGCCTGAAAACAACACAGAGCCGCCGCCAACTGCCCCCGCTGCTCACGAGTACTGCGGGCTTCCAATCTCTGTAGCCAACGTGAGTTGAACTTTCAGGCTTGTGTAGCCTTGCCGGGCTGATTGCCCGAATGGCATCCCAATGTAACGGCTTTCGTTGGTGGAAGGAGAGGAGGACCAAAATGCAGCGTGGTACGTATCCATAATAAATGTTTAATCGAGAATGAATACAAAAAAGAACAAGAGAATCAAATGAAAACCGATACAGTCCCGAATGGTGCAAACACTGAAACGGAAACAATCACCCACAAAACACAATAGAAAACAGGCTACCTAAATATGGCTCCCAATCAGAGACAACGACTGACACCTGCCTCTGATTGAGAACCTAGGCCAAACACATAGAAATATAACATACAGAACAAAACATAGAAAAACAACATAGAATGCCCACCCCAACTCACGCCCTGACCAAACTAAAATAAAGACATAAAAAAGGAACTAAGGTCAGAACGTGACAGTACCCCCCCCCAAAGTTGCGGACTCCGGCCGCAAAACCTGAACCTATAGGGGAGGGTCTGGGTGGGCATTTACCGCGGTGGCGGCTCTGGAGCGGGACGTGAACCCCACTCCACCATAGTCTCGGCCCACTTCTGTGTCACCTTAGGAGTGGCGACCCTCGCCACCGACCCCGGATTGGAGACCCTAGTAGAGGGCACCACTGGACTGAGGGGCGCCTCTGGACTGAGGGGCGGCTCTGGCAGCTCCGGACTGGCGGGCGGCTCTGGCAGCTCCGGACTGGCGGGCGGCTCTGGCAGCTCCGGACTGGCGGGCGGCTCTTTGCTTGGAGAGAGAACCTGGAGGGAGGAGACGGAGAGACAGCCTGGTGCGTGGCGCTGCCACAGGACCCACCAGGCTGGGGAGACCTACAGTAGGCCTGGTGCTAGGAGGAGGCACCGGAAAGACCGGGCTGTGGGGGAGCACTGGAGCTCTGGTGCGCAGCCTTGGCACCACTTCTCCAGGCTGGATGACCACTTTAGCCCGGACCCTCCAGAGTGCAGGCACAGGTTGAACCGGGCTGTGGGTGAGCACTGGAGATCTGGTGCATACCACTCGCACCTCTCCCTTAGGCTCAATGCACACATTCGCCCGGCACGAGCGGAGCGCAGGCATAGGACGCACTGCACCCTCCCAGCGCCCCGGAGACACAGCACGCAGAGCCGGCGCAAGATACCCTGGGCCGAAACGGCGTACCGGAGACCAGACACGCTGAGCCGGCACAATACGCCCTGGCTGGATGCCCACACTCGCATGACACTTGCGGGGGGCCGTGTTATGCGGTTAAGCGCACGGTGTCGCCAGTACACGCTCATAGCCCGGTGCGCTATAGGCCGGTGCCTGACCAGTAACGTGCTGCTTAGGATAAGCACGAGGAGTGGGCTCAGGTCTCCAACCTGACTCTGCCACACACCCCGTGTGCCCCCCCCAACATTTTCTGGGGGGGCTGCCTCTCGTGCCTGTCGCGTTGTCGTGCTACCTCCTCATATCGCCGCCGCTCAGCTTTCGCTGCCTCCAGTTCTTCCTTGGGGCGGCGATATTCCCCAGCCTGTGCCCAGGGTCCCTTACCGTCTAGTATCTCCTCCCATGTCCATRAGTCCAGAATCCTCTGCTCCTGTTTACCACGCTGCTTGGTCCTTGGTTGGTGGGTGATTCTGTAACGGCTTTCGTTGGTGGAAGGAGAGGAGGACCAAAATGCAGCGTGGTACGTATCCATAATAAATGTTTAATCGAGAATGAATACAAAAAAAGAACAAGAGAATCAAATGAAAACCGATACAGATGAGTATTGCTCCATAGCACTCACTTCTGTCATCATGAAGTGCTTTGAAAGTCAAGGACCATGTCACCTCCAACATACCCGACAGCCTTGACCCACTCTAATTTGCATACCACCCCAACAGATCCATGGACGACACAATCACTGTTGCACTGCACACCGCCATATCCCACCTGGACAAGAGGAATACCTATGTGAAAATACTGTTCATTGACTACAGCTCAGATTTTAACACCATAGTACCCACCAAGCTCATCACTAAGTTCAGGAACTTGGGTCTGAACTCCTCCCTATGCAACTGGATCCTAGATTTCCTCACGGTGCGACCCCAGGTGGTGAGGGTAGGCAACAACACCTCCGCCATGCGCATCCTCAACACGGGGGCCATCCAGGGGTGTATGCTCAGCCCCCTTCTGTACTCCCTGTTCACTAGTGACTACGACTCAAACTCAATCATCAAGTTTGCTGACGACACAACAGTGGTAGGCCTGATTACCAACAACAACAAGACAGCCTATAGGGAGGAGATTAGAGCCATGGCGGAGTGGTGCCAGGAAAACCAGGATAACCTCTCCCTCAACGTCAACAAATAAAGGAGCTTATCATGGACAGCAGGAGACAGACGAGGGAGCATGTCCCAAACCTCATCGACGGGGCTGCAGTGGATAGGGTCATAAGCTTCAAGTTCTTCTGCGTGCACATCACTGAGGAACTGAAAGGGTCTCGCCACACCGATATTGTGGTGAAGAAGGCGCAAAAGCGCCTCTACAATCTCAGGCGGCTGAAGAAATTCGGCATGGACCTTAATACCGTCACAAACTTCTACAGATGCTCCATGGAGAGCATTCTGTCGGGCTGCAGCACCGCCTGGTAGGGCAACTGCTCCACTATCAAGGACCTCACTCACCCGAGCCACAGACTGTTCACTTGGACAGTACAAGTGCATCAAAGCCAAGACCTGAGGTTACAAAACAGCTTCTATTATCAGCCTATCATTCTGTGACAGCCATTACTAGCCGTCTACCAGGTGATGCAAATAAAACAAACACACACACAAGCTATCACACACACAGCCAATGTTGCTGTCCCATGTTATAGAGACATTGAACCACTGGTCACTTCCCGTTTCACACTGTGTGTTTAAATACTGTATCTCTGACATAGCTTATTCTAATATTTCTACTACTGCACATTGTATTGTAGTTACACTGTTTATACACACCGCATATTTATTTATATACTGGATTCTTGACATAGCTTACTCTTATATATCTACTGTTGTATATCATTCTTTGTTTATTTTGCATAAATTCCCCTGGTGCACATATGTATAGATTGCATTTTGATACTTCTGCAGTGCTACTTGGGTTGTTAAATTGAATTCATCCCACCGTTCTTGATTTCTTGCATTTTATTAGTATTTTTCTTTACATTTAATTTTTTGGACATTTGACTTCATTGTTAAGCGCTAGTAACATAAGCATTCCGCTTGCATTGCTATAACACCTGCTAAACCGTGTATGTGACCAATAAACGTTGATTTGATATATAGCCCCTTTTCTATTTCAGGGGGTCTCAAAGGTTTGCTCATTCATTTTGCATTTCCACAAGGTTCTGTTCTTGCCTCTAGAGCTAATTGGACATCAAATCCTTTAGGCATGTCCAATGTGCCCTGGCACTCTCCATTTGGCCTTGCATGGGTGATTGAATGAGTCAGTGAGCAAGTGAGTGAGTGAGGAAAAGAGTGTGACTGGATGATTGATTGTTTATGCACTTTATTTTATATTGCTTTAGTTTATCAATACATTTTTATTGCTTTGAATGTTTCATTTATTTTCAAATGTTAATAGTATATTCTTGACAAATCCTTAGTTTTTTACATAGAGATGTGCCTTTTTGCAACTCACAGAATAAATTCACCTAGTTCATACTATATTTTATCTCTTCCTTTTTCTATTTATTGCATGGAAACGATCATGTGTAAAAACGTTCAAATAACCTTAGCGAAATTAGCTAACTATCAAGGTCAAGTTTTAATTTAAAAAATACTTTTTAATTCTTAGAAGTCTAAGCTGCTGGGGGGGTGGGTTCTAAACTGACATATGGAATTGTTTGAAGATGGCCATACTATGGATCATATAGTTGTTTGATTTAGAATTTTAGGACCCCTTTAGGTATGAAAAAATGAATGAAAAAAATATTTAATATAATATTGAATTTGGCCTTTACACTATAGCCCAAAGAAACGCATTGAATAACACATTCATAAATTGCAAAAAAGACAGTCAAAAAATGTAATCATAAGAAACAAGGTTTTGAAGTGTTTGTCCTATAAGAAAGCTCAGGAAATATATATATTTGACCCTTTTTTGGGTAGGCACAAAACTACCTTCATACTTCCATACATTTTTTTCAACCGGTGTCGGTGTCCTGTGACACTTGTGAAGGTCGTAGAGCAAAACAACGTGGAGACTACAATCATGTGGAAAGAGTCCCCCGCTCCATAGAGTGGTCATAATAGTTTGTTGGTCAAACCGTTCGGACGCTACAGACGTTTTCGCGAGACGACAGGTTTTTGGAATGTCTCATGGTCTGATAAACACCGCTCTAGCTCTGTCACCTTTCACCGGTACGTCAATCGACTCTAGGGGTTAAATAAGCAACTTTTTACTTTTACATGAGTAKTTTTTTACACCAGCAGTTTTGCTTCTACTTGAGTCGAATGTCATTATTGTAACAGTACTTCTACTTCAGCAGGATAATTTAGTACTCTTGCCACTTCCGCCTTTAACTGTACTGTTGTATACAACATTTGCTAACATACTGTATGAAATGGGTAAAACAATATGTTAACAATATTAAAGTGACCAGTGTTCCATGTCTATGTATACTGAACAAAAATATAAACGCAACATATTAAGTGTTGGTCACAGAGAACGAGAGCTCACAGCACTCGGGAGCTGCCCCAAGACATCGGTGTCCGTGACGTGGCTGGTTTTCCCTTTGTAGTCCGTGATTGTCTGGAGTCCCTGCCACATACGTCCCGTGTCTGAGACGTTGAATTGCGACTATTTSTAAACAACCATACTCCCAGTCAGTTTTGCGCGAATGCTGCCATCTATCCACAGCTTTTGGTTTGGATAGGTTTTAATCGTCACAGTGGGAACAACATCCCCTATATACTTCCTCAGTCACCGTGTCAGTGTATACGTCAATGTTATTCCCAGAAGCAACCTGGAGCATATCCCAGTCGGCATGATCAAAACAATCTTGAAGCATGGATTCCGATTCGTCAGACCAGCGTTGAATAGACCTTAGCATGGATACTTCCTGTTTGATTTTCTGCCTATAGGAAGGAAGGAGCAGAATGGAGTTGGGATCTGATTTGCCATTGGGGGGGGGGGGGGGGGGGGCTTGTAGCCACTCCAGAAGGTAGAGTAACAATGGTTGAGAGTTTTTGAAGCGCGAGTACTGCAGGCAATGTATTGCTAGAACTTCGGTTGCGTTTTCCTCAGATTTGAATTATTAATGTCCCAAGCTACAATAAATGTCGTCTGAGACCAGTGTGGTCTCAAGCAAGTGGACAGGTTTCTAATCTTTCAGAGGCTACTGATGCCACAATAATCATACCAACACACAACAAATACTACTAAGAGACTACTAAGAGATACTTTAAACATTAGCTGTCAGAGCAGCTTACAGATCATTGCACCTGTACATAGCCCATCTGTAAATAGCCCACCCAACTACCTCATCCCCATATTGTTTTTTTTTWGTTTTTTTTCCTTTGCACCCCAATATCTCTACTTGCACATTCATCTTCTGCACATCTATCACTCCAGTATTTAATTCCTAAATTGTAGTTATTTCGCCACCTTGGCCTATTTATTTCCTAACCTCCCTAATCTTACTTCATTTGCGCACACTGTATATAGACTTTTCTATTGTGTTAATGACTGTACATTTGTTTATTCCATGTGTAACTCTGTGTTGTTTGTGTCACACTGCTTTTCTTTATCTTGGCCAGGTCGCAGTTGTAAATGACAACTTGTTCTCAACTGGCCTACCTGGTTAATATAAAGGTGAAATAAAAATTAAAAAATTAAAAAGATACATCTGGGTCTAAGGAGATGTACTAGGTGGTGCTTGACCTGATTTCTGAGTTTAGGACCTGTACAGGATGCAATTTWGGAAACGTTGCATTTTTACAATGTTGGGTCTCGCAGGGTTAACCCTGTGAGCGAGTGTGTGTGCACGCGATTGTTCATGCGCAGGTGGATGTTTGTGTGTGTGCGCGTGTCTGCATAAGTGTGTGTATCTGCGTGCGTGTGTGTATGTGTGTGTGTACGTGTATATCTGCCTCTGCCCGTATGTGTGAAGCGTCACATATAACTCTTCCTAATGGACAGTCCTGCTCCGGCACCCAGCTCCCTCCACTCCGGCCGCACCATTCATTAGGGCTAATTTGACGTGTTTACAGCCCTTCTTCCTCATATCACACACTTAAGGGGATTGATTGGGCCCAAATCGAAACACCTTCGGCTGCATGCCTGCCTGCACTGAGAGCCCTACTTACACTCAAGGACCAGGTAAGTTATGCATGAGTGGAAACTTCAGCCATGTCTAATAGATGGTGTGTGAGTGTGCTTCTAAGTGAGTGTGTGAGCGTCCAATTTATCTGTATGTCTGAGGAAAGAAAAATAGTGAAAGATAAAATATGGTGTTGGTAAAAGCATTAGAGAAATAAGAAGTTCAGAAATCTGGACCTCACCAACTTTCTTTGGAGCATATCTGTTTCTGTCTTAAGGACTAAAAAGGAAGGACTGAAAAAGGTTATCCAATAGCATTTCTGAAAGTAGTATTGTTGAATGGTGTATGGATTTATATGACCTTGATTCTATAAAGCCCCTATCATTCCCAACATTTCCAACACTGCCTCCTGTCCCTGCCCAGCTGGGCCCAGTGTAACTAGAGCAGGGGGCCCTTCACAGTGCCAGAGAAATCCACACAGGCAGGGGGAGTCAGTTCAGGTCCCCTCCCACCCCCCTCTTACCCCAGCCCTCCACTCCCACAGCCCTGCTGCTCCAGAAGTCTAACTGGGAGACAAACCTCGCAGCAATTACAAGCCAGACCTTTCCCAGCATCAAGGTCAACATCCCTCTGTCTTCCCTTAATTTCCTACTCACTCTCTCCCAGGCCTGGGGTCTGRGGCTCAGTCACTTCCTTTCGGATGGAGGGAGGGAGAGCGAGAGAGAGAGCGAGAGAGAGAATGAGAGAAAGAGAGAGAGAGAAAGTGAGAGAGAAATAAAGAAAGAAAGAAAGACAGACAGAGAGAGAGAAAGATTCAGTTCCATGTAGTGCTTCTACATCTGCATTGCTTGCTGTTTGGGGTTTTAGGCTGGGTTTCTGTATAGCACTTTGTGACCTCGGCTGATGTAAAAAGGACTTTATAAAAACATTTGATTGATTGATTGATAGATAGATTGATTGATTGTAGTGGGAACATACATTGACTTTGGAAAGTATTCAGACCCCTTGACTTTTTCCACATTTTGTTAGGTCACAGCCTTATTCTAACATTATTTATTTTTTGAATCGCCCATCAACCTACACACAATACCCCATAATGAGAATTCATACCTGCCACGCCCTGACCGTAGAGAGCTTTTTATGTCTCTATTTTGGTTTGGTCAGGGTGTGATTTGGGTGGGCATTCTATGTTCCTTTTTCTATGATTTGTATTTCTGTGTGTTTGGCCGGGTGTGCTTCTCAATCAGAGGCAGCTGTCTATCGTTGTCTCTGATTGAGAACCATACTTAGGTTGCCTTTTCCCACCTGCATTTGTGGGTAGTTGTCTATGTGTAGCTGCCTGTCAGCACTCATTTTTGTATAGCTTCACGGTTCGTTTGTTGTTTTGTTAGYTTGTTTAGTGTTCGTTCTTTGAAATAAAAAAGAATCTACGCATCCCACGCTGCGCCTTGGTCTCCTCCCTTTGACGGCCGTGACAATRCCCTTAACTCAGTATTTTGTTGAAGCACCTTTGGCAGTGATTGCAGCCTCGAGTCATCTTGGGTATGACAYTACACGCTTGGCACAACTGTATTTAGGGGGTTTCTCCCATTCTTCTCTGCAGATCCTCTCAAGCTCTGTCAGGATGGATGGGGAGTGTTCCTGCACAGCTATTTTCAGGTCTCTCCAGAGATGTTCCATCAGGTTCAAGTCCCAGCTCTGGCTGGGCCAMTCAAGGACATTCTGCCACTCCTGTGTTGTCTTGGCTGTGTGCTCTAGGAAGAGTCTTTGTGGTTCCAAACTTATTTCATTTAAGAATGATGGAGGCCACTGTGTTCTTGGGGACCTTCAATGCTGCAGACATTTTTTGGTACCCTTCCCCAGATCTGTGCCTGGACACAATCCTGTCTCTGAGCTCTACGGACAATTTCTTCGACCTCATGGCTTTGCTTTTGCTCTGTCATGCACTGTCAACTGTGGGACCTTACATAGACAGGTGTGTGCCTTTCCAAATCATGTCCAATAAWTTGAATTTACCACAGGTGGCCTCCATTCAAGTTGTAGAAACATCTCAAGGACGATCAATGGAAACAGGGGGTCTGAATACTTATGTAAAAAAAAAAGGTATTTCTGTTGTTGCAACATTTCTAAAAACCAGTTTTCGTTTTGTCATTATGGGGTATTGTTTGTAGATTGCTAAGGATTTTTTTTCTATCTAATCAATGTTAGAATAATGCTGTAACGTAACAAAATGTGGAAAAATTGAAGGGTCTGAATGCTTTCCGAAGGCAGTGTGTAGTGGAACTATTCCCTCATCATTACATTACTACTCCCAGCCTGCTGCTGAACCTCAGCCTGATTTAGCAAGCCACACACATATGCACACACAAACAACGCACGCACTCTCATGCACCCACTCACACGCACAAATGCACGCTCATACACACGCACACACGTATGTATGCACACATACACACAAATGCACACACACACACGTATGTATGCACACACACACACACACACACACACACACACACACACACACACACACACACACACACACACACACACACACACACACACACACACACAGAGCGCAAAACATGTTTGCAACAACATCACACTGTGCTTTTTTATTTATTTTCATTTAAACTTTCTCAACCAAAGAACTGCTAAATCAAGCCAAAGCACAGAGTTGAACAGAGTTGGGGGGCACAGGCAGTCTTTTCAACATTCTGATGTATGCTACAGCGCTCAGTCTCAATTTCTATAATTGACAAGTGTGCCATAATTCACCTCTCCCAGCCCCTGTAGCTGTGCTCACACACTCTGACTTCCAGCAAGTGTGTTTTTTTAAGGGGGGAGTATTTGAAGGAAGTACGAACTACTGCCTTAGTGCATATTTCAAATGTATGAATCTTGGAATCCCCAAGCGTTCCGATATGATTACTCCAAGAGGAATGAAAAAAAGGAACTGAGATTCTCATATGGAAGTTATTATGTATTTTGTGCAGTGGGGAACAGTCAAGGCCTTCTACGCCTTCAGAGAATGCCCAAGGATTTATAAAATAATTGCTGTATTTTTTTTATATAAATGATTCCCCCCCCCTTCTTCTATTTCATCTTTTCAATAATGTTTCAACGGTATTCTAATTATGTTATTTTTATCAATGGCATTCTGATTTAATCTCTTCAGTTTGTGTTGGAAAGGAAAGGGTTAAAACTGAGAAAAACATGTCCAATAAGGATTTATGTTTGAGAGTCTCTGGGGAGATAAATCTAGCTACATAGCTCACCATTGTCGAGGCCCTCAGAAGCTCGATAGAAAGCTATTCAACTGTATTAGAGCAGACATTTGGAGTGACAGTGGAATCAACCAATCATATTTTGACTTGTAATGGGTGGGACCATTTTTACATAAACGTATTGAAACTTCTGCCTTTTCAAAGGCAGATGGGTCACTGCACAATAGCGAGCAGTAGTTTCCCCACGTACTAAGCTAGCTAGTATTTGTTGTAGGCTAATGTGCGTTGGTGGCTGCAGTAGCAGGTGCTATCGAAGAGGATGTTGATGCTAATTTGTTAGCTTCTCCCTTTTCGACATTATCTTTCACAAAGAAGTTGTGTTTTAAATTATAATCATTTGGTGAGTGGAACTGTTTTCTTTTATTGCAGCTCGCTTGCTGTTGTTAGCCATCTCTTTGAAAATAATGTGATATGCATGTGAAACATTGTTGCATTTAAACTTTAGGATCACTGGTTACTTTGTGTGCAGCCATCTCTTTGAAAATAATGTGATATGCATGTGAAACATTGTTGCATTTAAACTTTAGGATCACTGGTTACTTTGTGTGCTGAACGTGATAACAATGTTTGCAAAAATAGGAAGTAATAGTTGTGCATTTAAACCTAATGGTTCTTTAAAATCATGCTGTGTGTGACTGCTGTCTTTCTATTAACCTACATGTTTTAGTCAAAGTGTGCTCTCCTACATGGAGTGCACAGGTACTACAGCCCGTTTTGACCAGAAGCGGGGCCTCAGCTTGACAATGCTTTACTCCAAACGATTGGTTGGTTCATGGGCGTAGGCGTGAACCTATTCAAGTAAGTAAATACATTTTGAAAATCGATAGCTTGAGACTATAAGGTTTTATCTGCATTTTTTTKTYAWAATTGAGTTATTGACATACCCTTGTTCTGTTAAATGTTCTCTACCTATATACTATAGTACTCCAATTCATGTTGTTCAGAAGAATACAAGATAAAACAAATTGCTGACATCATTCAAACCAATGAGGGTTCAGAAATGTAAAGCCTATTATCTCAGAATAATATTTTTTGCAGATAGAACCTTATAGTCCCAAGCTCTTGAAATGTGACAAAAATATACAGTACCATTCAAAAGTTTGGACACACCTACTTATTCAAGGGTTTTTCTTTATTTTACTATTTTCTACATTGTAGAATAATAGTGAAGACATCAAAACTATGAAATAGCACATATGAAATCATATAGTAACCAAAAAAGTGTTAAACGAATCAAAATATATTTTATATTTGAGATTCTTCAAAGTAGCTACCCTTGGCAATAGAAAACAGTCAAAATAAAGAAATTCAAGGGTTTGAGTACGTGTGTCCAACCTTTTGACTGGTACTCTAGCTGGCTACAGCGGGCCACTGTGTGTAGTCTAGGAGCTGCTAGCTAGCTAGCTAGCTAGACAACTTTACATATTGTACAGCTAAGTGGAAAATCATCAGCTATCTAACTTCATATTTGCTTGTTATCTTGATGTAGGCATATTAATAATTGTAAATTAAAAACATATCCTCAAATGCAAAGGATTTGCTGCTCCAGCTGTAAGAAAGGGGAAGTAGTAGGTGTACTAGTTGGATAGGGCAGGTAAGGGTTGTATGTGTACTTATGTTAGCAAATGTTGTATACAACAGTACTAGTTGGATAGGGCATATCATTTTGTGGAAGGACATTATAAAATTCAAAAGGCACTCGCACATCTGAGCAATCTTTTTTTGCAGGTGCATGGCAACAGTTGAACAAGATGAAGGAAAAAGGAAACCGCACACTGCTCTTGATAGTATCACTGATATTTAATACGCTTACTTATCGGCCTCGCGGCCCTCGTCAGAGCTTTTGTGACATTATGAAAATATTCTCCAATTCATGGAGAGGAAAACTACGACAACAGACAGAGAGATAATAGCAACATAATAGTCAGGGCTGTCTAATTGTAATATATTGAAGCTTGTTTCTTTGTGACGTTATCTGTCCTCAGATATGGAGAGCTGCGAAAGCCTGTCTGCAGATGAAGAATTCCCAATGAAAGTCCCAAGAGACTGCTGGCACATCCTTGTGTGCCAAGGGTTATATGTGTACTTACAGTTGAAGTCGGAAGTTTACATACACATACGTAGGTTAGAGTCATTAAAACTAGTTTTTCAATGTCTTGTCACAAACTATAGTTTTAGCAAGTCGTTTAGGACATCTACTGTGTGCATAACACAAGTAATTCTTCCAACAATTGTTTACAGACGGATTATTTCCGTGGGTCAGAAGTTTACATACACTAAGTTGACTGTGCCTTTAAACAGCTTGGAAAATTCCATAAAACGATGTCATGGCTTTAGAAGCTTCTGATAGACTAATTGACATAATTTGAGTCAATTGGAAGTGTACCTGTGGATGTATTTCAAGGCCTACAAACTCAGTGTCTCTTTGCTTGACATCATGGGAAAATCAAAAGAAATCAGCCAAGACCTCAGAAAGAAAATTGTAGACCTCCACAAGTCTGGTTCATCCTTTTGAGCAATTTCCAAACGCCTAAAGGTACCACGTTCATCTGTACAAACTATAGTATGCATGTATAAACACCATGGGACCACGCAGCCGTCATACCGCTCAGAAAGGGGATGTGTTCTGTCTCCTAGAGGTGAACATACTTTGATGCAAAAAGTGCAAATCAATCCCAGAACAACAGCAAAGGACCTTGTGAGATGCTGGAGGAAACATGTACAAAAGTATCTATATCCACAGTAAAACGAGTCCTATATTGACATAACCTGAAAGGCCGCTGAGCAAGGAGGAAGCCACTGCTCCAAAACCGCCATAAAAAAGCCAGACTACGGTTTACACTAGTGACCATATCCCCCTCGTATCACGCAAAGGCGGAGGTGTTGCTAACATTTACGATAAAAAATGTCAATTTACAACAAAAAAAAACTATGTTTTTGTCTTTTGAGCTTCTAGTCATGGAATCTATGCAGCCTACTCAATCACTTTTTATAGCTACTGTTTACAGGCCTCCTGGGCCATATACAGCGTTCCTCACTGAGTTCCCTGAATTCCTATCGGACCTTGTAGTCATAGCAGATAATATTAAMATTTTTGGTGACTTTAATATTCACATGGAAAAGTCCACAGACCCACTCCAAAAGGCTTTCGGAGCCATCATCGACTCAGTGGGTTTTGTCCAACATGTCTCCGGACCTACTCACTGCCACAGTCATACTCTGGACCTAGTTTTGTCCCATGGAATAAATGTTGTGGATCTTAATGTTTTTCCTCATAATCCTGGACTATCGGACCACCATTTTATTATGTTTGCAATCGCAACAAATAATCTGCTCAGACCCCAACCAAGGATCATCAAAAGGTGCTATAAATTCTCAGACAACCCAAAGATTCCTTGATGCCCTTCCAGACTCCCTCTGCCTACCCAAGGACGTCAGAGGACAAAAATCAGTTAACGACCTAACTGAGCAACTCAATTTAACCTTGCGCAATATCCTAGATGTAGTCGCACCTTAAAAACTAAAAACATTTGTCATAAGAAACTAGCTCCCTGGTATACAGAAAATACCCAAGCCCTGAAGCAAGCTTCCAGAAAATTGGAACGGAAACGGCACCACACCAAACTGGAAGTCTTCTGACTAGCTTGGAAAGACAGTACCGTGCAGTATCGAGGAGCCCTCACTGCTGCTCGATCATCCTATTTTTCCAACTTAATTGAGGAAAATAAGAACAATCCGAAATGTATTTTTGATACTGTTGCAAAGCTAACTAAAAAGCAGCATTCCCAAAGAGAGGATGGCTTTCACTTCAGCAGTAATAAATTCATGAACTTCTTTGAGGAAAGATCATGATCATTATAAAGCAAATTACGGACTCCTCTTTAAATCTACGTGTTCAGTTGTCCTGAGTCTGCACAACTCTGCCAGGACCTAGGATCAAGGGAGACACTCAAGTGTTTAGTACTATGTCTCTTGACAATGATGAAAATAATCATGGCCTCTAAACCTTCAAGCTGCATACTGGACCATATTCCAACTAAACTACTGAAAGAGCTGCTTCCTGTGCTTGGCCCTTCTATGTTGAACATAATAAACGGCTCTCTATCCACCGGATGTGTACCAAACTCACTAAAAGTGGCAGTAATAAAGCCTCTTCAAAAAGCCAAACCTTGACCCAGAAAAAAAAAATATATATAGGCCTATATCGAATCTTCCATTCCTTTCGAGAAAGCTGTTGCACAGCAACTCACTGCCTTCCTATACAAACAATGTATACAAAATGCTTCAGTCTGGTTTTAGACCCCATGATAGCACTAAGACTGCACTTGTGAAGGTGGTAAATTACCTTTTAATGGTGTCAGACCGAGGCTCTGCATCTGTCCTCGTGCTCCTAGACCTTAGTGCTACTTTTGATACCATCAATCACCACATTCTTTTGGAGAGATTGGAAACCCAAATTGGTCTACACGGACAAGTTCCGGCCTGGTTTAGATCTCATCTGTCGGAAAGATATCAGTTTGTCTCTGTGGATGGTTTGTCCTCTGACAAATCAACTGTAAATTTCGGTGTTCCTCAAGGTTCCGTTTTAGGACCACTATTGTTTTCACAAAATATTTTACCTCTTGGGGATGTCATTCGAAAACATAATGTTAACTTTCACTGCTATGAGGATGACACACAGCTGTACATTTCAATGAAACATGGTGAAGCCCCAAAATTGCCCTCGCTGGAAGCCTGTGTTCCAGACATAAGGAAGTGGGTGGCTGCAAACGTTCTACTTTTAAACTTGGACAAAACAGAGATACTTGTTCTAGGTCCCAAGAAACAAAGAGATCTTCTGTTGAATCTGACAATTAATCTTGATGGTTGTGCAGTCATCTCAAATAAAACTGTGAAGGACCTCGGCGTTACTCTGGACCATGATCTCTTTTGACGAACATATCAAGACTGTTTCAAGGACAGCTTTTTTCCATCTACATAAGATTGCAAAAATCAGACATTTTCTGTCCAAAAATGATGCAGGAAAATTAATCCATGCTTTTATCACTTCTAGGTTAGACTACTGCAATGCTCTACTTTCCGGCTACCCGGATAAAGCACTAAATAAACTTCAGTTAGTGCTAAATATGGCTGCTAGAATCCTGACTAGAAGGGAGCTGTTGGCCTGGGTTGGAGTAGCCAGGAGGAAGGCATGGCCAGCCGTTGAGAAATGCTTATTGAAATTTTCAATTATCATGGATTTATCAGTGGTGACCGTGTTACCTAGCCTCAGTGCAGTGGGCAGTTGGGAGGAGGTGCTTTTGTTTTCCATGGACTTTACAGTGTCCCAAAACTTTTTGGAGTTAGAGCTACAGGATGTGAATTTCTGCTTGAAAAAGCTRGCCTTTGCTTTCCTGACTGACTGCGTGTATTGGTTCCTGACTTCCCTGAACAGTTGCATTTCGCGGGGACTATTCGATGCTATTGCAGTCCGCCACAGGATGTTTTTGTGCTGGTCAAGGGCAGTCAGGTCTGGAGTGAACCAAGGGCTATATCTGTTCTTGGTTCTGCATTTTTTGAACGGGAATGCTTATTCTAAGATGGTGAGAAATTACTTTTAAAGAATGACCAGGCATCCTCGATGACGGATGAAGTCAAATCCTCCAGGATAACCGGGCCAGGTCGATTAGAAAGGCCTGCTCGCAGAAGTGTTTTAGGGAGCGTTTGACAGTGATGAGGGTGGTCGTTTGACCGCGGACCCATAGCGGATACAGGCAATGAGGCAGTGATCGCTGAGACCTGATTTGAAACAGCGGGAGTGTATATTGGAGGGCAAGTTGGTCAGGATAATGTCTTATGAGCGGTGCCACAGTCTATACGGATTTAGGTTGTACCTGGTGATTTAATGATTGTGTGTGAGATTGAAGGTATCTAGCTTAGATTTGTAGACTGCCGGGTGTAAGCATATCCCGATTTAGGTCAACCTAACAGAACGAACTCTGAAGCTAGATGGTGGGCGATCAATTCACAAATGGTGTCCATGGCACAGCTGCGGAGCGGAAGGGGGTCGATAGCAGGCGGCAACAGTGAGAGACTTATTTCTGGAGAGGTTATTTTTTAAAAATTAGAAGTTCCAAACTGTTTGGGTATAGACCTGGAAAGTATGACAGAACTTATCTCTGCAGTAGATTGCAACTCCTCCCCTTTGGCAGTTCTATCTTGACGGAAAATGTTGTAGTTGGGTATTGGAAATCTCAGAATTGTTTGGTGGCCTTCCTAAGCCAGGATTCACGACATGGCAAGGACATCAGGGTTGGCGGAGTGTGCTAAAGCAGTGAGTTAAACAAACTTAAGGAGGAGGCTTCTGATGTTGACATGCATGAAACCAAGGCTTTTTTGATCACAGAAGTCAACAAATGAGGGTGCCTGGGGACACGCAGGGCCTGGGTTTAACTCCACATCACCCAAGGAACAGAGGAGTAGGACGAAGGTACGGCTAAAGGCTATCAAAACTGGTCGCCTAGAGCGTTGGGGACAAAGAATAAAAAGAGCAGATTTCTGGGCGTGGTAGAATAGATTCAGGGCATAATGTGCAGACAGGGGTATGGTGTGGTGCGGGTACAGCGGAGGTAAGCCCAGGCACTGAGTGATGATAAGAGAGGTTGTATCTCTGGATAAGCTGGTTATAATGGGTGAGGTCACCGCATGTGTGGGAGGTGGGACAAAGGAGGTATCAGAGGTATAATGAGTGGAACTAGGGGCTCCATTGTAAACTAAAACAATGATAACTAGCCTAAACAACAGTATACAAGGAATATTGAGATATGAGAGAGACATACAGCGAGGCATAAAGTAATCACAGGTGTTGATTTGGAGAGCTAGCTAAGACAACAACGGGTGAGACAACAACAGCTAATCAGCTAAAACAACAACAGGTAAAATGGCGATGAATGGGCAGAGAGGGTCGGTTAACTACACACAGGGCCTGAGTTTGCGGCTGGGGCCAACAGATAAAAAATAAAATAATAATAAAAATAAATAAATTAACAGAATGGAGTACCGTGATTAATGGACAGTCCAGCAGGCATCAGCTATGTAGCCAAATGATCATAGGATCCAGGGGGCAGCAATAGATGGAACAGGGAAGCCGCGGAGTAGTCGCTACTATGCTAGCACGGGGTGACACGGCGTTTAAAGTTAGTTGTAAAGTTAGTAGGGAGGGGCTAGTAGAAGCGTCTGCTCCGACGTTCGACGGAGGCCGGTTGAAGGCACAGCGGATGGAGTATTCGTCGGCAGACCAGTCGTGGTGGTGCGGCGGGGGCCGTGTCGACTAAGAATCCAAGCCAGATGGTGAAAGAGGTATTATAGTTGTAGTAATTTAGTTTTCTAGCCGTGAGATGCGCCTGGCTCACGGCTAACTGGTGCTAGCTTCGGGGCAGGGGCGTTAGCCACTATAGCCACTCGGTAGCAACGGTGATCCGGTGCCAAGGTCCAGAGCTTACGGCAAGGATCCGGTGGAGTAGTGTGTTCTAGCCGTGTTTGGGTGGAGTCCGGATGAACAACTGAGTAGGCCAGGAGGTGGGCCTCAGGGATAACTTCGGTACTGGGTAACTTGGTGGGTGCTAGCTAGCATTGAAGATCATGAGTAATGGTCCAGGGATATGGCAGGAATCCGGCGTTGTAGTGGAGAGACAGTCCATTACTGGTAGGCTGGTGAGTATTATTCAGGCTATAAAAAAAAATATATATATATTTTTAAAAGGGCTGGTACCTGTGCAGAAGGTAAAGGCCGCTAACAATGACTAAATAGCTTGTAGCTGGTTAGCTTCTGATGGCTAAGTTGTTCTTGCTATAAGGTCTAAAAATTATAAATAATAGCGGTTCCGTATCACATTGGGTGAGGCAGGTTACCGGAAGGTATAATTGAACTAAAATGGCGAAGAGATTGAAAATAAAATTGAAATATATACAAAAAAGACGAAAAAATACAAAAGTACACGAGAGAACGAACAAAACACGTCTGCACTGCTACACCATCTTGGATTGAAGGTTTATTTATGCTGTAGTAGTTTGTGTTAGGGGGCTAGGGTTAGTCTGTTATATCTGGAGTATTTCTCCTGTCTTATCCGGTGTCCTGTGTGAATTTAAGTATGCTCTTTCTAATTCTCTCTTTCTTTCTTTCTTTCTTTCTTTCTTTCTTTCTTTCTTTCTCTCTCTTGGGGGACCTGAGCCCTAGGACCATGCCTCAGGACTACCTGGCCTGATGACTCCTTGCTGTCCCCAGTGCACCTGGCCGTTGCGTGCTGCTGCTCCAGTTTCAACTGTTCTGCCTGCGCTATGGAACCCTGACCTGTTCAACGGACGTGCTACCTGTCCCAGACCTGCTGTTTTCAACTCTCTAGAGACAGCAGGAGCGGTAGAGATACTCTCAATGATCGGCTATGAAAAGCCAACTGATATTTACTCCTGAGGTGCTGACCTGTTGCACCCTCGACAAACTACTGTGATTATTATTATTTGACCATGCTGGTCATTTATGAACATTGAACATCTTGGCCATGTCTGTTATAATCTCCACCCGGCACAGCCAGAAGAGGACTGGCCACCCCTCATAGCCTGGTTCCTCCTCTAGGTTTCTTCCTAGGTTTTGGCCTTTCTAGGGAGTTTTTCCTAGCCACCGTGCTTCTACACCTGCATTGCTTGCTGTTTGGGGTTTTAGGCTGAGTTTCTGTACAGCACTTTGAGATATCAGCTGATGTAAGAAGGGCTATATAAATAAATTTGATTCGATTAGCGATTGTTATGAAAACTTTAAATCGGCCCTAATTAATCGGCCATTCCGATTAATCGGTCGACCTCTAGTTCACACCCTCGTAAGCCTTAGCCCCACCCATCTATATCTTTAAGGATTGACATGTGAGGTCACTTGCTAAACAGTGATTAGTGTAGTAAAGATTAAGACTAAAAGTTGTAGTAGCCTACAATAAGGAAAAATTCCAGGTAAACAAAGTGTCCAGATAAAAATATTTGATAAATATTAGATTAGGCCATCATTTTAAATGAATGTCATTGTAAATAGGAATTTGTTCTTAATTGACTTGCCTAGTTAAATAAAATAAATAGATGATGCTTACCCAGACACACATACAGTGGCGGGAGAAATTTTGGACCATTCCTCTTTACAAAACTGTTTCAGTTTGGCAATATTCTTGGGAAGTCTGGTGTGAACTGCTCTCTTGAGGTCATGCCACAGCACCTCAAATCGGGTTGAGGTCAGAACTCTGACTTGGCCACTCCAGAAAGCGTAGTTTCTTCTGTTGAAGACATTCTGGTGTTGATTTACTTCTGTGTTTTGGGTTGTTGTCCTGTTGCATCACACAACTTCTGTTGAGCTTCAATTTGGCCGGACAGATAGCCTAACATTCTCCTGCAAAATGTCTTGATAAACTTGGGAATTAATTTTTCCGTTGATGATAGCAAGCTATCCAGGCCCTGAGGCAGCAAAGCAGCCCCGAACCATGATGCTCCCTCCACCATACTTTACAGTTGGGATGAGATTTTGATGTCGGTGTGCTGTGCATGTTTTTTCAAACAACTCAACTTTAGTTAAATCTGTCCACAGAATATTTTGCCAGAAGCGCTGTGGAACATCCAGGTGCTCTTTTGCAAACTTCAGACGTGCAGAAATGTTTTTTGGACAGCAGTGGCTTCTTCCGTGGTGTCCTCCCATGAACAACCATTCTTGTTTAGTGTTTTACGTATCGTAGACTCGTCAACAGAGATGTTAGCATGTTCCAGAGATTTCTGTAAGTCTTTAGCTGACACCCTAGAATTCTTCTTAACCTCATTGAGCCTTCTGCACTGTGCTCTTGCAGTCATCGTCGCTGGACGGCCACTCCTTGGGAGAGTAGCAACAGTGCTGAACTTTCTCAATTTATAGACAATTTGTCTTACAGTGGACTGATGAACATCAAGGCTTTTAGAGATGCTTTCGTAACCCTTTCCAGCTTATTAATGCCAGTCAACAATTCTTAATATTAGGTCTTCTGAGATCTCTTTTGTTCGGGGCATGGTTCACATCAGGCAATGCTTCTTGTGAATAGCAAACTCAAATTTTGTGAGTGGTTTTTATAGAGCAAGGCAGCTCTAACCAACATCTCCAATCTTGTCTCATTGATTGGACCCCAGGTTAGCTGACTCCTGACTCCAATTAGCTTTTGAAAAAGTCATTAGCCTAGTGGTTCACATACTTTTTCCAACCTACACTGGGAATGTTTAAATGATGTATTCAATATAGACAAAAAACATACAATAATTTGTGTGTTATTAGTTTAAGCACACTGTCTCTGTCTATTGTTGTGACTAAGCTAAAGATCAGATCAAATGTTTTGACTAATTTATGCAGAAATCCAGGTCATTCCAAAGGGTTCACATACTTTTTCTTGCCACTGTACTTGAGTAAATGTAAAGATACCTTTACAAAAAATTACTGAAATTAAAGTAAAAGTCACACTGTAAAATACTACTTCAGTAAAAGTATTTGGTTTTAAAAATACTTAAGTATCAAAAGTAAATGGAATTGCTAAAATGTATAAAGTATAAATCATTTCAAATTCCTTATATTAAACCAGATGCCCCAATTTTCTTTTCTTTTTTCATTGACGGATAGCCAAGGACACACTCCAAAATAATTTACAAAAGAAGCATTTATGTTTAGTAAGTCTGCAGATCAACATCCTTGGTCCTTGACCAGGGATGTTCTCTTGATAAGTGTGTCAAAATTGTATTTTTGGGTGTCAGAGAAAATGTATGGAGTAAAAATGTACATTATTTTCTTTCGGAATGTAGTGAAATAAAAGTAAAAGTTGCCAAAATTATAAATAGTAAAGTAATGTACAGATACCCCCAAAAATACATAAGTAGTACTTTCAAGTATTTTTACTGAGGTACTTTACACCACTGCCCAAATGCCTTCACACCAGTACATTAGCATACTTTATATACTGTTACACACGCATTTATCACATAGTATTCCATACATAAGTTAAGGCCATGCAACCTGAGTTGAGACATGAGTGAGGTGCACATACACAGTACATAAACAGATGAATATAGTTGTGGTATGTCACAAAATCATGTTATGACCACACATAATATTCATTTTATACGTCAATATTTTGCTCAGTCTTGCTAAGTGGATGGGTCTCTAAAGAAGGTGTAAACGGTACAGACAGATGGTTGGTTGCGTTGTAGCAATATCAGAAATAGATGGTGTCAATATAAATACAATAATATACAGTATGTACAGAAACAATTGTAGTTATATGCATACAATCACGGGTAAAGTGGCTGAGCAGCAGGATAAAAAAAATTGTAGCAGCAACATATGGGTGTGTGTTAGGAGAGAGTCATTTGAATAGAGGCACTGCAGATAGTGCTGATGACTGGTCCGTCCGAACCACACATGAACAAGGGAATCTATATTCGGAGAGCCTGTTTCTGTCCTGCCCTTGACTTTGGTGCAGGGCATGTGATGTCCATAGCCTCTTTGTCGCAAAGCTCCCTGATCTTCTCAGAAATATACATTTGTCTAGCTGTGTCCAGTCCAGGTGGTGCTTGTACAGGCAGACCATTTATGGGAGGAAGGATGTCAGTTTTGCGCATTAGCTGAAACCTGGTCCCGATAGTCCAAACGATCCTTGGCGACAACAACACCAGGCACCAGAGCATCGAAGCTATAAAACAGGGAACAACAAAAAATAAATCACAAGACATTATGACCCTGCACAACATCAATTCACCTCCCAAGTTCAGATAAGAATAACCACACAATGCAATGAAAATGATTTTCACCTGAAGTGCTGGTACTGCTTGATCTGTGGCAGCAGTCTGAAGTACGGAGTCAGGTGTTGTTGACAGCCATAACTGTCCACCAGCACCGTACCATCCTCCAGTCCAACCAGATGTGGGATGTTGACCCCTGTCACAGTGATGTCCTTCACAATACCAGCAATCTCAATACAAATTGTTCACTATGGTCTTTCTGAAGCGCTGCTTGATGAGGCCAAAGGACCAGTCGGGGGCAAACTTAGTATGGCCTGTGATCAAGAAGTGAAGGTCCAGACTGTGGTGGAGCTTGTGCATGGTCCACCATGCACAATACCAGAGCACAAACTTGTTCCTGTTTTAGCCACTGCAGTTAACACAATTCAGGTCCACCCGTGTTTCCCCAACTCTGTAGTTGGTGAAGAAATGGTAGTTGATGACTGCTCTGCTGCCTTTGATTGCTTGGGCCAGCTCTCTTTTTGATGGAAGGCATTAGACCGTTCTCCTTGTATGACTGGCATTTACATTTACATTTAAGTCATTTAGCAGACGCTCTTATCCAGAGCGACTTACAAATTGGTGCATTCACCTTATGATATCCAGTGGAACAACCACTTTACAATAGTGCATCTAACTCTTTTAAGGGGGGGGGTTAGAAGGATTACTTATCCTATCCTAGGTATTCCTTTAAGAGGTGGGGTTTCAGGTGTCTCCGGAAGGTGGTGATTGACTCCGCTGACCTGGGGTCGTGAGGGAGTTTGTTCCACATTGGGGGCCAGAGCAGCGAACAGTTTTGACTGGGCTGAGCGGGAACTGTACTTCCTCAGAGGTAGGGAGGCAAGCAGGCCAGAGGTGGATGAACGCAGTGCCCTTGTTTGGGTGTAGGGCCTGATCAGAGCCTGAAGGTACGGAGGTGCCGTTCCCCTCACAGCTCCGTAGGCAAGCACCATGGTCTTGTAGCAGATGCTAGCTTCAACTGGAAGCCAGTGGAGAGAGCGGAGGAGCGGGGTGACGTGAGAGAACTTGGGAAGGTTGAACACCAGACGGGCTGCGGCGTTCTGGATGAGTTGTAGGGTTTAATGGCACAGGCAGGGAGCCCAGCCAACAGCGAGTTGCAGTAATCCAGACGGGAGATGACAAGTGCCTGGATTAGGACCTGCGCCGCTTCCTGTGTGAGGCAGGGTCGTACTCTGCGAATGTTGTAGAGCATGAACCTCCAGGAACGGGTCACCGCCTTGATGTTAGTTGAGAACGACAGGGGTGTTGTCCAGGATCACGCCAAGGTTTTAGCACTCTGGAGGAGGACACAATGGAGTTTGTCAACCGAGAGAGAGCAGAGGAGAGTCAGGCATGTTCTACTGATGCTGAAAAAACAAAATTCCAGATAGATAATAATGCTAAAATATTTGTAATAGATGCTAAATGGCATTCTGAGATATCAATACACACAGTTCATACACATAATGTTAGCTAGCTAGCCAGACCATCTAACTTCAGCTGGCTAGCTACCAGCAAGCTTTAACTAGCAATACCAACTGATTGTCATAGCTAGAATAAGTTAACCAAATAGGTTCAATGTTAGACACCTGGAACACCTGAAACCCCACCTCTTTAAGGAAACCTAGGATAGGATAAAGTAATCCTTCTAACCCCCCCCACCCCGCACCCCCCCCCCTTAGAGTTAGATGCACTATTGTAAAGTGGTTGTTCCACTGGACATCATAAGGTGAATGCACCAACTTGTAAGTCGCTCTGGATAAGAGCGTCTGCTAAATGACTTAAATGTAAATGTAAATGTAGTTAGCTAGCTAACATTAAGCTATAACTTTCAATGTGAAACGGCATTCTGAGAAAACACGTCACAGTCTTTTGTCACATCACGTTAACTAGCTAAAAAATTAACTATAATCTCAATCCATAGAGCAACATCACTAGCAATACAAACCGATTGTCATAATTAGCTAAAGTTAACCAAATAGGTTCAATGTTAGCTAGTAAGCCAGCCATCAAACTCCAGCTGGCTAGCTAATAGCAAGCTTAAACTTGCAATGAAAGCAACTTTCTGACAAAATTAGAAACTTACAATATCTGAAACTGTGGTTAAATTCATACCCATAAACATGGATGAAAGCTTCACAGCAGACTGCAACCCCTTTTATTAAATACGACGTCCTGTGTCGTTTCCGTTTAGTTTGCACAGCTTGTTTGTCCCGTTGTTGTGTTCCACTGACTTCAAAACTCGGTCAACTTCTTCTGTGAGAGAGAGTCAGCATGGCCCGATCCACAGACTTTTGTCAATAGCGCCTGATAAATTCAGGGCAGCAATGTTATTGAGAGCAGTAGCAACATATTTGCAGTTCTCCATGAGTAACGTTATATATTTTGAAAAAACTGCTGTAGAAAGGATTATCTACGTATAACAAGCAGCTCATTTTATAAATAGACACAAGATGCTACACTGCAGACCAATCTGAAACTCATCTCTCGGCATGTCCAGCCCACTCATTATCTCAGCTAATCATGGCTAGCGGGAAGGTTCCTCACTTTTTCTTTGGCTAAACCAACTAGGCTTGTAATTTATCAACTTTATTCGTATTTACAGAAATGTTTGTTATTAAGGCACATGAAAGTTCACATGTTTGAGAAGGCATTTCTGCCAAAAAACGCATTTTGATCAAAAAATATGTTTTACGTTCAAACAGCACCCTGTGAAGCCTTGACTTGCGACATACGCCTAGTTTCCTGAATCGAGTAACATATGGACTTGGTCTTTTATGAAATAGGGCTATCTTCTGTATACCACCTTGTCACAACACAAGTGATTGGCTCAAACACATTAAGAAGGAAACAAATTCCACAAATGTACTTTTAACAAGGCACACCTGTTAATTGAAATGAATTCCAGGTGACTACCTCATAAAGAGTGCCAAGAGTGTGCAAAGCTGTCATCAAGGCAAGGGGTGGCTACTTTGAAGAATCTCAAATAAAAAATATATTTTGGTGTGTTTAACAATATTTTGGTTACTACATGATTCCATACGTGTTATTTCTTAATTTTGATTTCTTCACTATTATTGTACAGTGTAGAAAATAGTAAAAATGAAGAAAAACCCTTGAATGAGTAGGGGTGTCCAAACTTTTGACTGGTACTGTATATTTATACTATACTACATACCATAGACTTCCAGTCATTGCTCTAACGCTAGTTAGCATTGGCTCCCAAAACTATCTCTAACTTCCTTCATACTGGATGCAAAGACAAAACAATTGTATCCATGAGTTCATTTGACTCTGGAAAAGTAGATAAATGGCTTAATGGACAAAATCCTGAAGTATCCATTTAAGTCTAATGTTGCGTTGGCAGTTTGAAAGAAGTTGGTGACTTGCGTCAGCGTAATTACTTACTAGCGTTATCGCAATGATACTAAATACCATAGACTTCTAGTCATTGCGCTAATACTCGTTAGCATTGGTTCGCAAAACTACCTCTAAATTCCGTCACACTGTATGCAGAGAAAATAGTAGCCATGAGCCCATCTGACTCTAGGGAAGTAGATACAGGACTTCATTGCCAAAATCCTGAAGTATCCAATTAAAAGGTTGCCAAACAGACATTAGGCCACATTCATATATTGACAGACAATTTAGAGAGATTGATCTCCTTCCAAATTCTGCAAATATGGACAACCAAATACTTCAAGAGTAACTTTGTTGTCCCCTCCACACATAAAAACTTCATTTCAGACGTATATGTTGTTAGACAATATTTTCCATCACATGTAAATGCTTTGATCCATTTTGATGTGATTGTAATTGAATTGTACAGCTTTCTTACCACATCATTTCCCTACCACTGATGCCAGCCCAAATGTCGCATTTTTGCAACATTTCCAGAAAAGTGTTCTACAAACTTGAAATTTCAAAACCAGATTATTTTCATAATCAGAGGCCTGTTGCAAGTTTTTTCCGAATGGTAATATATATTTTTTCCTCGTTTGGATCTGTCCTTGGATCTCACAGGGTTAACTTAGGCCGTCAAGGAAAAGCTGAAACGGACATGCAGTGGTCACGTTGGCCCAGGTACAACAGCAACACACAGAAATGAATGGAAATCTTGAACTGAGCTCTGAAGCCTGTATACAGAGGACCTTCACTACTGTCCCTGCACAGCAGAGAGCAATGCAAGGGCCTGGCAATACCTGGAAACATTGTGTGTGTATGTGTGTGCATGTGTATGAATATGCATGCATATGTCTGAGAGAGAGCGAGCGAGAGAGAGAGCGAGCAAGACCTTAAAAGAGAGAGACTTGGGAGCAGAAGAGATATCCAGAGAAAAATGCAAGCATTTCAAGCATTATGCTATGACAAGCATTACAAGCAACAATAATCAAACTAGTGTTGTTTATTTTCCATCAAGAGCCTAGCTTAGTCAGAAACTGACTGACCCCCATTTAACTATGCAGCCTCTCAGATTCCAATGGATATAATGACTGACTAGTTGAAGCATCTTCTCTCCTAATCCTCCTACACTCACAACCACTCACAGCTCTCGGGCCATGCCAAAATTAGGGTTAAGGTTAGCACTACTCACGTAAGTACGATGTAATACTGAGTGGCACAGCAGTTTAAGGCACTGCATCTCAGTGCTCGAGGCGTTACCACAGACCCTGGTTCGATTGCAGCCGGTATCACAACTGGCCGAGATTGGGAGTCCCATAGAGCCGCGCTGTAACGCTTGTCGTGGTTGGAAGAAGAGGAGGACCAATGCGCAGCATGGTGTCCATATTGTTTTAATACGAATAATGAACAAAAACAATAAAACGACGAACACTCCTGTACGGTGAAACAAAACACAGAACAGAAAATAATCACCCACAAAACACAATGAAAAACAGGCTACCTAAATATGGCTCCCAATCAGAGACAACAACTGACACCTGCCTCTGATTGAGAACATACTAGGCAAAACACATAGAAATAGAACAAAACATAGAAAAAACAACATGAATGCCCACCCCAACTCACGCCCTGACCTAACTAAAACAAAGACATAACAAAGGAACTAAGGTCAGAACGTGACAGTACCCCCCCCCCCCAAAGGTGCGGACTCCGGCCGCAAAACCTGAACCTATAGGGGAGGGTCTGGGTGGGCATTTACCGCGGTGGCGGCTCTGGAGCGTGACGAGGACCCCACTACACCATAGTCTCGGCCCACTTCTGTGACACCTTAGGAGCGGCGACCCTCGTCACCGACCCTGGATTGGAGACCCTAGTAAATGGCACCACTGGACTGAGGGGCGCCTCTGGACTGACGGGCACCTCTGGACTGAAGGGCGGCTCAGGCGGCACCTGACTGACGGGCGGCTCAGGACAGACGGGCGGCTCAGGCGGCTCAGGACAGACGGGCGGCTCTGGCAGCTCAGGACAGATGGGAGAACCTGGAGGGAGGAGACGGAGAGACAGCCTGGTGCGTGGGGCTGCCACAGGACCCACCAGGCTGGGGAGACCTACAGGAGGCCTGGTGCTTGGAGGAGGCACCGGAAGGACCGGGCTGTGGGGGAGCACTGGAGCTYTGGTGCGCAGCCTTGGCACCACTCCCCCAGGCTGGATGACTACTCTAGCCCGGACCCTCCAGAGTGCAGGCACAGGTTGAACCGGGCTGTGGGTGAGCACTGGAGATCTRGTGCATACTACGCGCACCTCYCCCTTAGGCTCAAYTCCCACATTCGCCCGGCACGAGCGGAGCGCAGGCATAGGACGCACTGCACCCTCCCAACGCCCCGGAGACACAGCACGCAGAGCCGGCGCAGGATACCCTGGACCGAAACGGCGTACCGGAGACCAGACACGCTGAGCAGGCACAATACGCCCTGGCTGGATGCCCACACTCGCATGACACTTTCGGGGGGCTGTCCTATAGCGCACCGGGCTATGGACGCGTACTGGCGACACCGTGCGCTTAACCGCATAACACGGTGCCTGACCAGTAACGCGCTGCTTACAATAAGCACGAGGAGTGGGCTCAGGTCTCCAACCTGACTCTGCCACACTCCCCGTGTGCCCCCACCCAATTTTTTTGGGGGGGCTGTCTCTCGTACCTGTCGCGCTGCCGTCCTCATATCGCCGCCGCTCTGCCTTGGGGCGGCAATATTCCTCAGCCTGTGCCCAGGGTCCTTTACCGTCCAAAATCTCCTCCCATGTCCAGGAGTCATGAACTCGCTGCTGCCCGATACCACGCTGCTTGGTCCTTGGTTGGTGGGTGATTCTGTAACGCTTGTCGTGGTTGGAAGAAGAGGAGGACCAATGCGCAGCGTGGTAAGTGTCCATATTGTTTTAATACGAATAATGAACATAAAACGACAAACGAACACTCCTGTACGGTGAAAAAAAACACAGAACAGAAAATAATCACCCACAAAACACAATTTTGTGAAAAACAGGCTACCTAAATATGGCTCCCAATCAGAGACAACGACTGACACCTGCCTCTGATTGAGAACCATACTGGGCCAAACACAGAGAAATAGAACAATAGAACAAAACATAGAAAAAACAACATAGAATGCCCACCCCAACTCACGCCCTGACCTAACTAAAATAAAGACATAACGAAGGAACTAAGGTCAGAACGTGACACGAGCACAATTGACCCAGCGTCGCCCGGGTTTGGCCGTCATTGTAAATAAGAATTTGTTCTTAACTGACTTGCCTAGCTAAATAAAGGTTAAATAATACATTTTAAAAAATTACCATTCTAACCCATATATTTAAATATACACTACCGTTCAAAAGTTTGTGGTCGCTTAGAAATGTCCTTGTTTTAGAAAGAATAGCACATTTTTTGTCCATTAATAATATAACATCAAATTGATCAGAAATACAGTGTAGACATTATTAATGTTGTAAATGAGTATTGTAGCTGGAAACGGCAGATTTTTAATGGAATATCTACATAGGCATACAGAGGCCCATTATCAGCAACCATCACTCCTGTGTTCCAATGGCACGTTGTGTTAGCTAATCCAAGTTTATAATTTTAAAAGGCTAATTTATCATTAGGAAACCCTTTTGCAGTTATGTTAGCACAGCTTAAAACTGTTGTTCTGATTTAAAGACTAGTTGAGTATCTGGGGCATCAGCATTTGTGGGTTCGATTACATGCTCAAAATGTCTAGAAACAAAGAACTTTCTTCTGAAACTCGACAGTATATTCTTGTTCTGAGAAATGAAGGCTATTCCATGCGAGAAATTGCCAAGAAACTGAAGATCTCGTACAACGCTGTGTACTACTCCCTTCACAGAACAGCGCAAACTGGCCCTAACCAGAATAGAAAGAGGAGTGGGAGGCCACTGTGCACAACTGAGCAAGAGGACAAGTACATTAGATTGTCTAGTTTGAGAAACAGACGCCTCACAAGTCCTCAACTGGCAGCTTCATTAAATTCTATCTGCAATACACCAGTCTCAACGTCAACAGTGAGGAGGCGACTTCGAATAATGGCGTTCTAGGCAGGTTGCTGATAATGGGCCTCTGTACGCCTATGTAGATATTCCATAAAGAATCAGCCGTTTCGAGCTACAATAATAATTTTCAACATTGACAATGTATACACTGTATTTCTGATCAATTTGATGTTATTTTAATGGTAAAAAAAATCTGCTTTTTTTTCAAAAACAAGGACATTTCTAAGTGACCCCAAACTTTTAAACGGTAATGTATATATCATTTTTTTCATTTAACCTTTATTTAACTAGGCAAGTCAGTTAAGAACTAATTCTTATTTACAATGAAGGCCTATCCCGGCCAAACCCGGACAACGCTGGGCCAATTGTGCACCGCCCTATGGGACTTCCAATCAAGGCCAGATGTGATGCAGCCTGGATTTATACCAGGGACAGCAGTGACGCCTCTTGCACTGAGATGCATTGCCTTAGACCACTGCGACACTCGGGAGCAATATAAATTCAGCAAAAAAAGAAACATCCTCTCACCATAGGCGGAAATCCCAGGGGGGACGGGGGGGACACGACCCCCCCATCCTGGGAAAAATATGATTTGTCCCCCCCAATATATCACTGTAAACATAACTATGTAATTTCAATAATATTAATAATACGCAATGAAAGCACTTGTGCTGATTATAGACACTTAATAGCGCGTTTT